>NC_142410.1:932009-1232009 GCF_059441095.1 Idiotropiscis lumnitzeri
AAATGTATAATAACCTCTAAATATTATTCTAACAGATTTATATTTGACTGGTTTTCCTGTGTTGCAGATGTTTGCCATGCCTGCATCCTTGTTCCATCTCCGATGCTTTGAGAATGCAGTGTTGGTTGAGTACTGAGATTCATATTTGGTTGATGTGCCTGTGCTCCGGGTGTTGGTTACATCTTTGGCGCTGGGTTCAATAGTGCTGCATTAGTTTTGGACTTTGTTTTGAAAACAATTCTGATACTGCTTATGATTAATTACAGCATCAATAAGAGTGACTAGTAGCGAGACTGATACCCAATCGTCAGGCTACAATGGGTTAAGCTGTCTGTTATGTCCAATCAGACAAGCGTGAGCCCTTGAGTAGACACTGCTTACAATCAATTACAGTATCAAATAATATAATAGTCACAACTCATGATCAATTGCTATGACTTATTATTAACTTCAGGATCGCGGATCGTCGGCGACTTACATGGACAACAAACACTTCACTGCGTTAAACAAGCGGCACATTTTATTTAACCCACAGTATAAAGTGTACAAGCAAGCAAGCAAGCAACAATTGTATTTCAGCTCATAGATTACATGCAAGACATAAATCTCATTACCGTGTGCTGGAAGGACGGAGAGCCCCGGCGTCCTCAGTAATGCGAGCAAAAAATACGATGCTGGGCGTCCGCGCGTAAAACCCTCAGCCGACTCTACTTTCGTTTTGCCTTCGTCACATTCTTATAGCCAATATTTCATCCCAACCCCTCCCGTTCGAGTGCGCTTTGATGGTTCGCATGGCCCTTCGCACAACTTTGGCCTCTGCCAATCCTCACTCCCTTTTCGTTATCAACTGTACCTTTTCACATGAGTCAGACATTCCTGGTGCTTAGGCCCTGTACGAATTCTTTCCAATTATTCCCGTTCTCATAACACATAGATACAACCTGTGCAAATTCTCATAACACATAGATGTAGCCTGTGCAAATTCTCATAACACATAGATGCAGCCTGTGCAAATTCTCACCATCACCGTACCGGACTTCGATAACGGCCTTGGCGTCTTGATCCGTTGCCGGCCCGTCCCACAAACAACTCCCACCACGTCATCCACACCGGCTGTAATGAACACAGTTAGTTCCTACAATTGAAAGGCACAGATTAGTTTTCACGTAAATAACACATTTTTCTTCTTCTTCAAATAAGACGCTCACTGTAGCGTCGTCTCTTTGTGCAATTATCTCAGCAGCCCGGGGGGGGCCCTGAGTTTTGTTTTACCCAAACCTTAGCTCCGGCCCTGTCGGTTGAGCCAAAGCCCCCTGAGCCTCGCCCAGATCTTATCACTGGTTTAGGAATTTCCTGAACTGTTGTCATATTGCACGGTTTTATTACCAACTGGGCGATTTTACTGCCCTTTCAGGTGCAAGGTCATTCCAGCCAGTATGTCCATTCCAATTATCCATTCTGCGATGGGTGTAACCACCACTTCATATTTCCGAATTGGCATGTGTCCAATTTTCAAAGGCAAAGTTACTGCCTTTCCATTTATAATTTGCCCCCCTATTCCTTGTACCGGGACTAGGGTGCCCTTCATTTTGTTGGGATTTCCTTGAATCAACGAGGCCTCCGCCCCTGTGTCAACCAGTGCCAAAACACATTGAACCGAATTATTCCAATAAATTTCTAGCTTTACATGGGGTCGAATATCACCGACACTCCTTCGTTCTGACAATTTTGACTGGCTGGCAACAAAGGCTTGACCTTCATCCTATCCTAAGAGATCAAAGACTTGAGACCTCTTGCCCCTTTTTTTTTTTTCTTCGAACGGCTGCAACATACCTTTCATCCTCACTGCTGCTTTCCAAACATTCCTCTCTGTTCCCCTCCACGGGAGGGGCAGAGGGCACAGCTGGTTTTATCATATCTTTAAGCAGTCCTGCCAATTCTGCAAGTTCAGAACGACCGGATCGTTCTTCAAAGCGCAAACAATTAACTTTAAGTCCTCTTTGTCTGCACCTGGCCATCAAAAACTCGTTTGATTGTCCATCACTCTCCGAATGAGGGACTCCCGCGTCTATTAACGCTCTCCACATAGCGCGTCTGTCCCCCTGATCCAGCCCAATTGCATCTGCACCTTCCTCGTACAGACGTCTGATCCATGAGTCAGTGGGCTCCCCACCACGCTGTTTATATTTGGTGGAAATTTGTGTGATTTCGTCCTGTGAATAATCTTCCTTAGTTACAGTTACTCGCGGTGCGGGTTCAGGAAACTCCTGTCTCCGCACAATGGGGTTTCCTTCAGCGTCCACTACGACAACCCCATTAGCATCCCGCTCGACATCCACAATAGTCAATACCACATTTTGCTCTTCACGCCTGCGTGCTATCGGTTTTATTTGCAAATGTGATAATTTTGGATAGAGGGACTGCCCGGTGGCAGGGGCTGTTACTTCAACGTCACCATCCCCCCATATATCTCCTTCCCAGCCCTCCGGCTCCCATTCGCCCGCAAGATCTCTCGTAAACGCCCGTATTTGTTGCGTTTCAACGCGGCGATCAGTTTTCCGCTGGTTAGCTCGTGCTTTCTTGGAAATATGCACAATTGTTTTTTCCAACACAGAATTTAATCTAGATATTTCCTTCTCTAGTTCTTCGATCTTATTGTTCTGCATTAGAATTTCTTGATCTTTACGCGCACCAGCGAGGAGAGCAGCGTCTAACGCCTTATTCTTCTCCCGCCATGCTTCTGCACAAATCCACATCATCTTCCGCACACCCCCCAAAGGCGCTCTTTTACAGACCACCACCTGAGTCAGTAAATCCTTAACTGACGTCGGGCTGGCCCCCACTGGCATGTTAACCCACGGACCAGGGCGTCCCCCATTCCGCGTCAACAATTTCCCAATTTCTCTAAACTCATGACTGTCCCACCCCGGCACTCCCGAGACGCAGTCAACAAACCCCCCTTCGGGTCCTCTAAACTCACGACTGTCCCACCCCGGCACTCCCGAGACGCAGTCAGCACGACTGTCCCACCCCGGCACTCCCGAGACGCAGTCAGCACGACTGTCCCACCCCGGCACTCCCGAGACGCAGTCAACAAACCCCCCTTCGGGTCCTCTAAACTCACGACTGTCCCACCCCGGCACTCCCGAGACGCAGTCAGCACGACTGTCCCACCCCGGCACTCCCGAGACGCAGTCAGCACGACTGTCCCACCCCGGCACTCCCGAGACGCAGTCAACAAACCCCCCTTCGGGTCCTCTAAACTCACGACTGTCCCACCCCGGCACTCCCGAGACGCAGTCAGCACGACTGTCCCACCCCGGCACTCCCGAGACGCAGTCAGCACGACTGTCCCACCCCGGCACTCCCGAGACGCAGTCAACAAACCCCCCTTCGGGTCCTCTAAACTCACGACTGTCCCACCCCGGCACTCCCGAGACGCAGTCAGCACGACTGTCCCACCCCGGCACTCCCGAGACGCAGTCAGCAAAACCCCCCTCGGGTTCATCCAAAGTTTTACTCTTACTCAAACAACAAGCCATGTCCAAGTCGCAGTTTTCCCGAGATCCTGCCGACAACGCCAAAAATGTTTTGAAAACAATTCTGATACTGCTTATGATTAATTACAGCATCAATAAGAGTGACTAGTAGCGAGACTGATACCCAATCGTCAGGCTACAATGGGTTAAGCTGTCTGTTATGTCCAATCAGACAAGCGTGAGCCCTTGAGTAGACACTGCTTACAATCAATTACAGTATCAAATAATATAATAGTCACAACTCATGATCAATTGCTATGACTTATTATTAACTTCAGGATCGCGGATCGTCGGCGACTTACATGGACAACAAACACTTCACTGCGTTAAACAAGCGGCACATTTTATTTAACCCACAGTATAAAGTGTACAAGCAAGCAAGCAAGCAACAATTGTATTTCAGCTCATAGATTACATGCAAGACATAAATCTCATTACCGTGTGCTGGAAGGACGGAGAGCCCCGGCGTCCTCAGTAATGCGAGCAAAAAATACGATGCTGGGCGTCCGCGCGTAAAACCCTCAGCCGACTCTACTTTCGTTTTGCCTTCGTCACATTCTTATAGCCAATATTTCATCCCAACCCCTCCCGTTCGAGTGCGCTTTGATGGTTCGCATGGCCCTTCGCACAACTTTGGCCTCTGCCAATCCTCACTCCCTTTTCGTTATCAACTGTACCTTTTCACATGAGTCAGACATTCCTGGTGCTTAGGCCCTGTACGAATTCTTTCCAATTATTCCCGTTCTCATAACACATAGATACAACCTGTGCAAATTCTCATAACACATAGATGTAGCCTGTGCAAATTCTCATAACACATAGATGCAGCCTGTGCAAATTCTCACAACATATAGACACAGCCTGCGCAAATTCTCATAACACATAAACACAGACATCTACTAACGCGTGCATATAGGTATAAAATGGTTATTATGCAGCATTTATGTGGTAAAACAACATTAATAAACCATATTTCACTTCAGACTTCAAGTAGGATGACATTTCATCTGAATGTTTGCTTTGTTTACTTGCAACACTGTTAAATGAAGAGTCGTTTAATGTCATAAATTTTACAGCAGATGCTGCTAGTTGTGTTTCCATTTTCAGTTCTTCCTGTTTCATTGTTATTTCCTCTGCTTGTTCTTCCAAAGCATGCTTTTTCTGAAGTACTGCCTCCATTTGTCGTCGTAAAGATGTTATAGTAGACCTACTCCGCTTTGAGGAAGTATTGGAAATTACATTAGAAATGCTGTCATGACGATCCACTTGAATTTCCTTGCTCTGAGGTCCTTCAATCCTTTGATGTTTCATTTAATTATTATTGTCCTCCATACCTTTATTTTGACAGCAACATTCATTGCAACCCAACCACTTATTTACCTCTGAAACAAATTTGTCAATACTTTTTAATACCTTAAACCACGCTTCACACTCATCTGGTGGCATAAGTTTCAATAAAGATTCATGATGTACAACAGCTTCATCACAAAGTTTAGTGTATTTGTCAAAATTATTTTTTTACCTCTTTAACAAAACCTTTAACACCCATCAAATTAACAATCGTCTGCTTTAGGCTTGCTGCTTTTTCCAGCTTGTTTTTTCCTCTCTTTTTGCAGTGTTTCTACCTTTGACAAAAAGGCCTTTTCAGTCAATTTAACCGACCGTTTTTAACTGAAGGAACACCTTCCTCAACCCCTAAGTCATCTTGCTTTACTGTCTCAGTCCAAAGTTCAGCTTTGTCGAGGTCCTCTTCTCTGCTCATAATTATGCAGATACAAAGTCTTTAGGTCAATCGCATACCCGTGCAACCTTCGGTAAGTTGCACACGCAGTCTAACGCAAATTGCAAATGCGCACCGTAACCTTCCCTCAATTTCAACCAATGCATTGGATTTTAAGCTCAAAGTTGTGTGCACACATTGACAGCAATGTTACTATATGGCCATTAATGTAGCGAGACAAATACCTTGGCGTTGTCCAGCATAAGAGTGTGTTGACGTTCCAATTCCTTGGTTGATGAGCGGCGGTCGCGTGGCTCCAGTTCCAAACGATTCCAAACAAATAAAACAATTCAGGTAGAAGACGTCCAAACATCAGCAATCGTCCAAACGTTGTCCTCAAGGTGACGAGAAATCCGTTCATTCCGCTGCTCTTTTTCAGCCGCGCTGTCCTCACTTTGAAGCAAACGTGTCTCAATTCGCTTGAAGCTAAGTTTTAGACTTAAATTGTAGTGACCCTATTGCTAATCAAAAAATGGTTGCTACTGGCGTGCTTTCTTTTGATGTGTCCTTTCTAACATTTCCAAACTAAAGTATATCTCAATGTACTTGATCCACTTTTCCATGTTGTCGTCTCACGTCACCTTCCACGCCACGATCTAAAACATTTTGCTTTCCCTATAGCAACACCTCGGTCTCATTATCTAATTCAGGCGTGGGGAAACTACGGCCCGGGGGCCACATGCGGCCCGTTAAACGTTTTAATTCGGCCCGCCGAACTTGAAACAAATCAAATGAATAAACCTTGTTAATGTTTTATTTTCTAAATATTGTTGTGCTTCAAAGAAATATTGTTGTAATGCTTTTGTTCACTTTCATTTAAAATTAAATATATATTTTTTTCTCAGATGAGGTGAGGTTACCAAAACACTCCATCCATCTGCTCCTGGTCCAGCCCCTCTATCAAATTTTAGAACCCATTGTGGCTCGCCAATCACTAAGTTTGCCCATCCCTGATCTAATTGATTACATAGACCTGTGGCTAATTGACACCACACTGCACCCAAGTGGTGGCAAGTTTAAATGCAAAACATACGTCAACATAATAAATGGCTCTGAGAATGATAATCCAGACTTTGTTCCGTAAGTATTTTTATATACAGCAGCTGCTACAAGTGGACACGCAAAGCTCACGAGGTACAACTATGACATCCAGCAAAATAAGAGAAAGTTTGTCAAAAGGGTCATTTGAATTTAGGCATGAAGTACAGTCTACAAATATGTGAACACAGATTCAAATACAGATTCAAACGCGAAACCCCGGATGTCCAGCCAGGTTCGCTCACTCCTCAAGGCCCGTGACACTGCCTTCAGGTCAGGTGACAGAGCCCTGTACAGTGTGGCTCGTGATGACCTGAGAAAAGGCATTTAGCTAGGCAAGACAGACTACAAGAGGAGGCTGGAGTCCCACCTTACCAGCAACAGACCACGGGAGGTGTGGCAGGGTCTCCAGAGCATCACCAACTACAGAGGCAGTAGCATGACATCTGTAGACCCGAGTGCGTCGCTGGCAGAGGAGCTAAACTGCTTCTTTGCTTGCTTTGACTCACTCCAACTGACTCACCCCCGCACTCCATGCCTCAACTCCCCCTCACTCACCATAGAGGAACACGATGTGAGGCGTGCGCTCCTGGGTATTGTTGGGAATTAAATTATTATCTGACTCCATTAAATTAAGCGAACACACCCTACATTCATCCAACAATTGTGCGAGCTCCAATTTGGGAGAGAAATGACTGGAAGCCGGCAACTTCACACGGGAGTGGATTTATTCCTAACAGGAGATCTAATACAAATCTGGGGCTCGGGTCCCTAACATTACAGCTCTGCGCGTCCCTGTACCCAACAGAAGACGACGCCCCCCCCGAGTTGCCCAGGATCAATTATACATTTCAGCAAACAAAACAAAGATAACCTACTATTCTACTATTGGCTATGTGTCATCTGCAGTTAACTTTAGCTTTCTCTTAGTGGACGTCTTCTGCCCGCAGGATGACGTGTCGGCTCGTCCAATCTCACACAGCAGCGCCTTGATGGCGGGAGGCCTGCGTCAGTACCCCCGTTATCAGAAGTGCGGCTCGTCCTGTACAAAAAATATCTGTCACCTACGCATTACACACAGCCTGCCCTGACCTTCCACTGCACATCGAATCAAAGCACAATCAGCAAATATCTTTATTGCATTAAACGGAATACATGTAACTTGTAGTCAATCGTATTAAATCCTTTATAGTCAAATGTATAAAATCCTTTAGTATTAACCCAAGGAAAGCTACTGGACCCGACGGAATACCAGGCAAGGTCCTCAGAGCAAGTGCCCACTGTTGGAATTTAGCTTTATATCAATGTTAGAATTTAACTTTAACCCAATGTAAACTCAAATTAGTAATCTGACTCCAATTTGCGACCTTAACCAACTCTCACTCATCCAACAATATGCGCGCTCGTTCTGCAATAGAAAGGTATTAGGAAGCCGGCATTTTCACGCACAAGTGGGTTTATTCCCAATACACAGATTTCTACATGGCACCTGGGTCTCGGGTCCCTCTCAATACAACTCTACACCTCTCTTGCCACCAGCGAATGTAACTAACCGAGTTGCCCAGTAATGATTCATACTATACAATACGCAAATGGAACAGAGACAAAGGCATCCTGGCATGATTCTATTGGCTATGTGTATCCTGCAGTTAACTTTAGCTTGCTCTCATTGGTCTTTCTTCTCCCGCCGAATCCCGTGGCGACTCCTCTTGGTTGTGCTTTGTTCATCTCGGCTTTCCCCTCCTTCTGGTGATCCTGCAACATTCCATCCTTGCACTACCCCCGCAACCCCCATTCTGTTGCTTATGCTCCCACACACACAGTTTCACCCCCACACACACTCTCAGCATTTTACAGTATCACATTTTCATACACTGGATGCAGCAACGTCTAATGAACTATGTTAAGCTCAAACTCTTATATTCCTTTAATAGTCAAATGTATGAAATCCTTTAAGTGTAACCGAAGTTTAGACCATGCTAATGACAAGACCCTCAGGAGAGGAATGCAGGAAGATTGGATCACAGCTGCACCACAGGAGGTGTGAACGAGACCCCTCTGAAACAATGGACTTCCATGCCGGGATCACAAAAGTGGCTCCGAGCAGTCTACCCTTTGTTCTGTTTAGATTGACTGCCATGATTACATTATCCTTTACCACCAACTATCACATGTTTTTTGCAGGATCTCCAACCGCTCCCTGGCTCAAGCAGTCATCCCCTCCTGCTTGAAAACTTCCACCATTGTTCCTGTCCCCAAAATGTCATCCCCAGTCCTCCTGAATGACTACCGTCCTGTTGCTCTCACACCAGTCATCATGAAGTGCTTCGAGAGACTGGTTCTCCAGCACATCAGGGACTGCCTTCCTCCCTCACACGCATCTGGATTAAGGACTTTCTGACCAACAGACCCCAGACTGTGTTGCTCGGCCCCTACACGTCCTCCACCCGAACGCTGAGCACCGGTTCCCCTCAAGGATGCGTGCTGAGCCCTCTCCTATACGCCCTCTACATTAAAGGATTTTATAAGCTTGACTACAAGTGACATGTATTCAGTTTAATGCAATAAAGATATATACTGATTGGGCTTTAAATCAATGCATGAGAAAAGGTCAGGCCAGGCTGTGTGAAATGCATGGGTGGCAGATGTTTTGTGCAGGATGAGCCGCACGTCGGAGAACTGAGTGTGCAGACGCGAAGGGTCCCGGACTCCGATTAAGGCCACCCGTCTGTTGTTGTGTGAGATGGTCACACGGTCGACCGTGAGAGCAGAATAACAGATCCAGTGGTTCGGCAGTGGAGCGCACAAACAACTGCCATGGCGCGCACCGTGGGAAGAGCCGACACGTCACCTTGCGGGCAGAAGACGTCCACTAAGAGAAAGCTAAAGTTAACTGCAGATGACACATAGCCAATAGGGGAAGAGTAGGAAGTCTTGGCTTTGTTTGCTGTAATGTATAAATGATCCTGGGCAAACTTAGGGGGGGGCGTTGTTTTTTCCTGTTGGTTGCTGTAACCGGGCCTCTCAGACTTTGTACTAGATCTCCTGTTAGGAATAAATCCACTCCCGTGTGAAGTTGCCGGCATCCTGGTCATCTTTCTCTCAAAACGAGCGCGCATAATTGTTGGAAGAATGGAGGTTGTGTTTGGTTAACCATTAATGGAGTCAGATAATTAATTCAAACTATTTTGGTAAACTTTTGGTACATTTAAAGTTAAAAACTCCAACAACACCTATGACTGCATCCCGGCCTACGGTAGCAACACCAGCGTCAAATTTGCTAATAATACGACAGTGGTCGGTCGGATCTCGAAAGATGACGAGACAGCCTACAGGGAGGCTTGGTGTGAGGACAACAAACTACAGCTTAACACTGCAAAAACGAAGGAGATCGTCATCGACTTTAGGAGGAACAAGACTGTGCCCCCCCTCCCCCTCCTCTACATCAAAGGCGTGTGTGTGGAGAGGGTCCAAACATTCAAGTTCCTGGGAGTACAGATCTCCGATGACCTCTTTAGGACAAATAACACCACAGCAGTGGAAAAGAAGGTCCACCAGCGTCTGCACTTCCTGAGGGTCCTCAGGAAATTCAACCTGGACAGGAAGTTGCTGCTGGCATTCTACCACTCGTCCCTCGAGAGCCTGCTGACCTACTGTGTCTCCACCCGGTACAGCGGCTGCACTGAGGCAGACAGAGTGAGGCTCCGGAGGACAGTCAAAACGGCGCAGATGATTATAGGCTGCCCTCTCCCCTCCCTGTCGGGCATCTACACCAACCGGTGCCTCAGCAGAGCTCTCAATATCGTCAAAGACAATACTCACCTGAACTCACACCTGTTCGACCTGTTGCCCTCTGACAGGCACTACAGGTGCATCAAATCAGATAATAGACTGAAAAACAGTTTCCTACCGAGAGTCATCTCCATTCTGAACTCTCACACATACACACACACAACCACCCTGACCTTGCAGAACAGCGACATAATGTGCTTTTATATATCCAATTTCGTATTATTTTCGTATTATTCTTTTATTTATCTAATATATATATTTAATTAAATTATGGTTGTATTGCACTGGAGAGAGAAGTTCTCTAATCTCGTTGCACACTGTACAATGACAATAAAGAGATTTCTGATTCTGATTTGGATTTCCCAGCGTTGATTTGGAGGCGGTTCTGCTGACACCAGTCCACATTTCCCTGAATAACCCCTCTATACTCCCGATCGTCTCCGTCAGTGATGAGGCCGATAATCGCAGAGTCATCAGAGAACCTCTGCAGGTGACAGGTGGAGGAACTGGAGCCTGTGGAGAGAGAGAGGGGAGAGAAGAGAGGAGAGAGAGGGGGAGAAAGGGTCTCGTTCGCAGTGGTAGGAGGGGTTGATGAGGGCTGCAGCAGGGGAGCCTGAGCGGGGGCAGGCATTTGATCAAACCTATTGAAAAATAGGTTCAACTCATTTGACCACTGAAGCCCCCCGCCCCTTCTAGGTCTTACCAGGTTGTCCATGGCCTGAGATGGTCTTCAGGCCCCTCCAGACATCCCTGGCATTGTTCCGCTGCAGTTGTTCCTTCCTCCGCATCCTGTAGGACTTTTTCCTTTCGGCTCCTCCTTCTCAGCTGATGTTGCACTCTCTTCAGCTCCTCCTTGTCGCCTGACACAAAAGCCCTCTTTTTTCTCCTTCAGGAGAGCTTTAATGTCCGGTGTGATCCAGGGTTTGTTGTTGGAGAAACATCTTACTGTCCTGGTGGGAATGGTGTTCTCCATGCAGAAATTAATATCGTCTGTAATTGTGTCTGTGAGACCATTAATGTCCTCCCCGTGGGTTTCGCTGAATACATCCCACACAGTTGTGTTGAAAGAGTCCTTTAAGGCCTCCTTGGCTTCTCCAGACCATCTCTGAACTGTGCGTGTCACAGCTGGCTTCCTGCGGACCAGAGGTTTGTACACAGGCAGGAGAGCAACCAAATTGTGGTCAGCTTTGCCCAGCGGGGGGAGGGGCAGTGATGTGTACGCCTCCTTGGTGTTGGCATAGAAAAGGTCCAATATTTTATTGTCTCTGGTGTGGCAGGTTACATATTGTGTGAATGAAGGCAGAGAGGAGGAAGGAGAAGCATGATTGAAGTCACCAGAGATAAGGAGCAGGGCATTTGGGTGCTGTGTTTGTAGCCTGCTCACAGCTGCAGTCAGTACGTCACAGGCTGTCTCACTGTTAGCAGAGGGTGGCACGTACGCCGCCGAAACGATAACATGACTGAACTCTCGCGGTAAATAGAACGGACGCATGCTAACAGCTATCAGCTCAATGTCCCGACCGAATTAATCAGTACAATAGTTTGTTTTAGTTGTGATCTGGTCAAATACTGTTCCGCTGTCTTCCAAGTCCCACACTTCACCGCACAGGTGCAATAATCATGAAACTTAAAGGTTCACAGGTTACACCACCATCCCTCGTCTCCAGAGGGCACCCTCCATACTGCGCTGCCCAGTAAGGCAACAATCAAATAATACATTCATTCTGGCCCCAACATTCCGGCCCCTAATTGGTGATGCCATAGCAAATCAATTACCCGAACTAATAATTCAAGGGGCCAACAATTGAAAGAATCAAACACAAAACAGTAATTTACCACATAAATATGTCCATATCAAATTCATTACTCGTCTTGAGTATTTGTCCATGAAGTTCAGATTTCATGAAAGGAACGTGCGTAGTCTATGATTTTTTAAATAAACGCGCATAGTCCATAATTCATGAAGCAAATGTTTGCAGTTCGTGCCTATTTGTGTGTATCAAGTGTGTCCAGCAGCCCGTGTTATCTTTCCGGCAGTCCCAAGTGTATGCAAAATGTGTATATGTGCACTCGTGCATGCATGTGTAGGGACTGTCGACGAGGCTTCAAGCGCAGTCCGCTGCTGGCAAAAGAAGACAGAGCTTGTCCACCGGTCTCTGTAGAGTGCTGGTCTTGGTTCTCACGAGTACACTTCGAACAAGCCCCTTTGATCCAGGAAACGTCTTCACCACACGGCCCATGAGCCATGAATTCCTTGGTGCATGACAACTAGATCGTCTGGACTGAGGTTTTGCTTTGGATGATTCCACTTGCTTCTTGGTTGCATGAGGGGGACATATTCTCTTATCCACCTCTTCCAGAAAAGGTCCGCAAGATACTGTACTTGCCTCCATCTCCTCTGTGTGTAGAGGTCTCCCTTTTGGAATAGTCCTGCTGGCATTAGAGGTTGGGCCTTCAGCTGTAGAAGATGGTTTGGTGTGAGTGGCTCCAGATCATTTGGATCACTCGACACTGCTGTGATTGGTCGATCATTCATGATAGCCTCAATTTCGCAAAATGCCGTCTGTAGAGTATCGTCGTCTAGCGTTTGTTCTTTCAAGACTGAGTACAGGATCTTCTTGACAAGCTTGATCAACCTTTCCCAAACCCCTCCATGGTGCGGTCCAAATGGGGGATTGAATGTCCATTTAACCTTGTCCTTCAGTAGCTCCCTTTGGATTCTTGTATGGTCCACGCCTTTCAGAGCCTCCTTGAGTTCTTTCTGCGCCCCGACAAAGTTTGTCCCATTGTCTGTCCGGATGCTCTTCACTGGTCCTCGCCGACACATGAAGCGACGCAAGGCATTGATGCAGGAGTTGGTGTCCAAATGGCTAGCCACTTCCAAGTGGATGGCTCTGCTTACCAAGCAGGTGAAAATCACTCCCCATCGTTTCACATGAGAACGTCCTCGCTTCACGTCAAATGGGCCAAAGTAATCAACACCCACATGGGTGAAGGGTGGGTGTAACGAACTCACAAGTTCATTTGTTTGTGATACTTTATTTTGAAGTTATAATTTGGATGCCATATGCTTTTAATTTGGTGCGTTTCCGCTATGTTCAGGAAGTATAGATTAACATTACGCTATTTAAGGGGGTGTTTCCAGAGGAATCAGTGAAAGGAAAAGGAAAGGAAAAGTTTAACCGTTTTGCAATCGCTGATCAAGGAATTGACTAACGGAATCCTTTCAAGGCTGAAAGCACCTGGCTGGAATGGGAACAAGGTACTTAATTGTTTTGTTTCATCGTCATTTCGTTTGCCGTGATTTACCCAAGTACAGGTGTTTCATGTCATAATCAACTGCTGTCACTCTGACAATAGTATCTTTCTGTATATTTGGTAGTACCGCAGGTATTTTTTTGTAACATTAATTTCTCACGGATGGCTAAAAGTAGTTACATGGATTGTATTGCATGCTGTTAAGAGCTCTCATTTGTTTATTTTTTGTTTGTTTTACACCGTAGCTCTTACGGTGTTTCCACAATGGAATCAAGGCTACAAAAGGAATCAACAGCTTTGTGGAACATCAGTACGCTTCACCATTGTCTGGCTGGGTTCGCTACAGTGGGAGATCCGGTAAGAGGCGGTCTTCTGGAAGGTTGGAAATTTTCTGCTCCTCCACCTTTGCTTGCATACGCCTGCAGAAAACGCAGCTCTTAATTATCCTTCTTGCAGAAGAATTGGCACAAGATAGCCAGAATCTCTCTTGTAGTTTTGAAATCATGTGACTCCTTCCTGAGTGTCCAACCTGTTGGTGGATCTTTTGCAGGATCAGTTTAGAGATGTGAGAACCTTTGGGCAGGATAATTGGGTTCTTTTGCTCTGCTGGCATTGCCATCTTACGAATTCGTCCTCCCGCTCTCAGGATACCATGAGCCACAATAGGATCCAATTTACAGATAGGGCTGTTTCGTTTGACAGTTTTCCCCATCATCAAGAGGTCAAGTTCTTGTCCAAAGTGCTGTCTCTGTTCAAATTGGATAATGGCCTTTTCTGCCTATTTTATGTCTTCTGCTGACAGACGATTTTCTTCTTGTGTCAATCCTGATGCAGGTTTTGATGATGCATTGGCCCTCGCGAGGTCCTTTCTCCTCTCACCAAGAACAAGAAGCCATGTTTTCAACTTCAAAAGCCAGGCCACAGCCCTCTTTAGACGATCCCAAGAGGAATACTCGCGCTCCGCTCATGCCCGGGTGGAAGGTGTCCTATTCGGCTTAACTGTGACGCGAGCATGCCCTCCTCCTCCGGAGCTTCCATTCGGTTAAACTTAGGGGCCGCTTGACACCGCCCGTGCCCGGGGAAGGTGCTCCTCTTCGGCTTAACTGTGACGCGAGCATGCCCTCCTCCTCCGGAGCTTCCATTCGGTTAAACTTAGGGGCCGCTTGACACCGCCCGTGCCCGGGGAAGGTGCTCCTCTTCGGCTTAACTGTGACGCGAGCATGCCCTCCTCCTCCGGAGCTTCCATTCGGTTAAACTTAGGGGCCGCTTGACACCGCCCGTGCCCGGGGAAGGTGCTCCTCTTCGGCTTAACTGTGACGCGAGCATGCCCTCCTCTTCCGGAGCTTCCATTCGGTTAAACTTAGGGGCCGCTTGACACCGCCCGTGCCCGGGCGGGAGGTGCTCCTCTTCGGCTTAACTGCCACACATGCCGGCTAGCCTCCTCCGGAGCTCTGGTACGGCCGAACTGCGCGAAACGTCGCCCCAAATCGTGCCCGGGGAAACGTGCTCTTCTTCGTCCACTCTCCTCTTCGCCCCCGCTCTTCTTCGGCGCACGCTGGCCGTCTAACCGCTCCAGCGCCCTCGTGCCGCTCGGCGAAACTACAATGCCCTCGAATATTTTTTAGACCCGCGAAGCACTGAACCCGCAAAAGGTGAACCGCGAAGTAGCGAGGGTTCACTGCATTACTACTAGCGGCAACCATTACTACTATTTTTTTTTATATGGGTTGAGAATTTATTCTTTTTGTTTTTCATTGATGCATAGTTGAACTAAAAAAAAATTTAATTTAGATTTAAAATTGATTCTCAAATAGTGGGGGCGCGGTGCGATGCTGAGTGGGGCGCGGTGCGATGCTGGGGAACGCGGTGCGATGCTGGGGAACATGCTTTTTTTCCGCCATAGTACGGCTGAACGATGCATCGTTTTGGGTCCGAAAATGCGATTTCAGACAACGTGAGTTTGAGCTCGTCAAAGCAGTTTTTGCCCCTAGTTCACGCAGTAGGTCACGTTGTACTGATTAAAAAAAAGCGTCGCCCCGTCGCTCGTTGTCCCGGTGTTCTGCCAAAATGTCCTACCCGTACGAATCGTCCTACCGGAGGCTGTTTTGACAGCCTGATCTGTCAAAATGTCCAACCCATGCGAAACTTCCCACCAGAGGCTAATTTGTCAGCAAAGTACTACCGTGTGCTTTCAGATCGTCTTATTTACATGCATATAGGTATAATTAAAAAATTTATATTTTAGCAGGTAGGACGTCCTCACAGTTTATATGCATAGACATGTTTACAAACAACTTTTACTAGCAATATCAAACGAGTGTGGCATCGCGTGAGAAATGTAATGTGCTCAACACACGTCAGTGTATTTTGAAGCAATGGAAAATTCAAATAAGGCTCAATGAAAATAAAAATATTAAGTACTCCCCACTTTTAATCGAACAAACGACAGGTAGGACAAAAAGCTCCAAACTTCCCACAAAATCACTGTCGGCATGCGTGTGCATGCGCACTAGGCATTGGTAGGACGTCTCGATGGGTAGGAAGGAATTTCAGAACACCGGAAGTGATTTCTTTCGCCGCTACTTAAATGCTCCGCACCAAGCTATCTAGCGCCGCAGCAGAATGGACTTTATTTGAACTATATGTAAGTCCGTGCACAGCAGCAGTAACAAGCTACGTGATGGCAAATAAACGACTCCACTAACAAGTTGCGTTCTAAACGAGGAGGCGAGCAAGAAGGCGAGCAATGAGGCGCTAAGCGTGCTAATCGCTAAAATTAATTGCTTTGATGTACGCTCGACTTTTAACAGAAGTCTGACTCGAACCGCGTTTGGGCGGAGAGCCAGCAGCTATGAACAGAACTGTTGTATTGCAACCATTACGTATCTTAACATAAAATAAGACGACGGCTACATAGCAATTTAGCAGACGCTCTCAGACCGGAACGCTGAAACGGATGACATCATCACGACGAAGCGGTTCGCCGTCAAACGTATAGTAAACATAAAAAAAAATGTATAGTAAACATATTAAAACTGTTGCTTAATGTTATTTAAATAGACTTTTTGTTTAAAATCTCCATGCTCTTCTTTTTGTCTTTTCTATATTATGTACGTATTAACTGTGTTTGGTTTGTTAATGTTAATAAAGTTTAAAAAAAAAAAGCTATAGTAAATATTTATCATCTCATCAATATTTGCACAACAGAGTACTGAGTTTCGAGATGCTCACAATAATAGTTCTCAAAATTATATTTCTCCTTTATTGACAATCTAACATCAATATACAAAGAACATTTGTACAAAATGTAAAAAAAAAATGGTGGTGGGGGGGCGCGAATTGTTTTCTTCTTGGTAGGGGCGGCGTGACAGGAAATAATTGAGAAGCTCTAAGAGTTACGGTGGTGCAAGACCAATTAAAGATTTGAAAACAAAATTGTTTCTTGGATGTCTGAGGAAAAAAAAGATGCCTGTAACGACAGCAACAATGTGCCAGTCCATTTTAAAATCTCAGGCTGACGACAAACCAATTATTTTATTTAGACACATAAAAACAGTCTGCTTTCATGGAGGATGACAGTGGAGAATATATACTGTTGACATGCTGAAATTCTGTGGATTTGGGCCATTTGAGATTAAAGTGTTAACAATCGTCAAAAATCATTACTGATTAATTTAATAAATAATTGGGGTTTCATTTATCATTTCATTTCTACTGTCCATGATGGTGAATTCAGTGTGGAGCATGTGAGAGTGTAGCCAAATAAATGTTTCTTCCAAAATCATTAGAATGACACAGGGGATCAATGGCATTGCATAAACTCTGAATATCATCTTGTGTCAATGGACTTTCCACTTTTGGCACTGTAACACCTTGGGTCTCTGAGTTAATATTAGAAAGCACATAGCTCTCCCAGTCAATATCCTCAAATAGGATCCCCTAAAATTAAAAGAAAACAGTTTTCTTAATATGTAAATGGAGAAAATCATATTAAGAGGCAGGACATTATTACTCAACTGCAACATTTGCCTCAGACATATCTGGCTCTCAAATGGGGTGCTGCAGGATCCCAAGTTCCCACAGCGGGTTTGGGGAACAGTAGCTTTCTGTCCTTAAAGAATGGTCATTCCAGCCAGCAGAAAACCCGGCTTTGAGTCTGGGGAGAAATGTATACTGAGCGCAGAAGAGGAGCAGATTGTCCAGGCTGTGTAATACATCATAATAAATGTGTGTGACTCCTGTCCAAACATCCCTCCACAGACGTTCAACTCTACAATTCATACAAAGAACAAATCCCCATGAGTCAATCAAACTATGCAAAGGGATATCCAAACAACAGTTCAATTTTAGTTATTCAACTGTGGTTGTGCACACTTTTTCCACTTATGAAGCTTCCACGTCCTATGCCTCTTACAGTGAACATAGCTTGGGCAATGCTGACATTTTCAACACCCTGGTCACCTCTTACCCTAAAACACATCAAATATTAAAATTACAATTCATACAAATGAATCCACAGAAGCCTTCATTGAAATACTGGATTCATTTACTCACACAGGTTCATGAAAACTAAATGCATGCCTGGATTAATTGAGCTAATTTCAAGTTGAATTAAAAGATGACAATTTGTCATGCTTAAAAACACTTTGATAAGTGTAATTCCAAATAGAATTACTGCAATACTACTCACTTGTAAGACCATCCATGTCTCTCTACTCCATCCATAAAAAAGTTTGCCCACGGCTGATCTAGAGAGTAAAAAACCCATGAATGGTACGAACAATAGTTATGGAATTTGAATATGAAACCACTACCCTTGTCCTTTTGTACATAATACATTTGTTGCAGGTGAAACTCAAAAAGTACTTGAAACTTAACACTTAACAACAAAACAAAAAAAATACAAGGAAATAACTATATGACAATAAAGGGATTTCTGATTCTGATATAAAGTCATAACTGATCATAAACCTGTCATATCGGAGGTTGACTGTATTGTGTATATTTTGCTAAAGTAGTAAATTCACCTTTCGCGAGAAGCCATCAATTCCAGCAAATATCACAATATTATATCTGATGGGTAAAAAAAATACAAAAACAAAAAAAAAAGGTTTAGTAAAAAATAAAGGGGCATAAGATAATTAACCAAACCTTAAAATGAAACTAACAATAGCTGTTTTTGATCATGCTATATTGAAATGTAATTAAACTCACCTAATTAGTTTATGATTGGTGTCGATGTGCTGCAGAAAATGTGGGCCTTGAAAACTGAATTTTCGACGAACAACACAGCCCATACTTGTTAGTCTTGATAAGATGCCCTGTGAGAGAGAGAAGAGAATCACGCTTTCATCAAATTTAGGCCACGCCCCCAGAATCACGCTTCTGTCAAAAATAACCACGCCCCCTATCATAACCCCGCCCCCCAGAATCACGCTTCTGTCAGATATGAAGGCTGATTTCCCCACCCCTTCTGCCCCAAGCACCCTCCCATTTTCCGGTACGTCACATCCTTTCTACTTATGGCAGCCACCATTTTTGTAGTCCATACAGCGAGGCTAAGAAACAATATACAGCTAAGATATAGCATGCAGATAGGTTAAGACATAACATGCAGCCAAGAAATAGCATGCAGCCAAGCAATAGCATGCGGCCAGGTTAAGACATAAGATGCAGCTAAGAAACAACATGCAGTTAAGTTAAGAAACAATATACAGTTAGGTTAAGAAATAGCATACAGCTCGGTTAAGAAACAATATACAGTTAATAAATAGCAGCTAAGCTAAGATATAATTAAGATGTTATTTTACCTTTCAATGAGGAACGTCATCTTGTCTGTATTCCAAGTTGGCTGTAGACGTCCCAAGCAATGTTTGCCCTGACATGTTCTAACGTATTTCTTATCTATATTTGGACAGCTGGACGACTCCCAAGCAGTGGGCCGGTGTGTAAGCATAGACAACCCCAGCCCGCCCCCTAGAATCATGCTTCTGTCAAAAATAACCACGCCCCCCTATCATATCCTGCCCCCCAGTCTTGATATAACAAAAGCCCAAGTCACGCTCTGCACAGTAAAACCAGTTTTTCCAGCTGAAGAGCCAGACCTACTCCTCATGAATATGAAGATGCTCAAAACAAGACGTCACCTTGCCATGAACATCACACCGAGAAGGGTGACAACCATCACGGCACCTGATCAGGTTTATAACAACATTGCAGAAATATCTTCAGGTAAACGATGCAACTAATCCTTTACTATATTTCAATCAATAGCTATAAAATATTTAATAAAAGTATCTTTGTACTACAGATAGCGATGTGGATGAACCTACAAGCGACCATGATATGACTACGGTTGAAAACGTTGTTGATGTAGAGACCCTCACAACTACAAACAGTGACCAGGTTGACGCCTCTACAGATGTAGACCAGGTTGGGACCCCTACAAAAACAGACGAGGACCAGGCAGTGCCATCATACTCCTTATGGGCGGACGGCATGGGAATCTTACCTACCCCTGCTGTATCCTCATACAACACTGTCGAGCCATCATATTCAGGGTGGATCCGTCCTGTTTCCCCGACTCCGCCGTCGACCCCTCCGATGACCCCCACCTCTTCGGCAGAATCATCACAAACCGAGGAGGTACAACTGCCTAGTTCGTCCGACCAGGCTGAATCTCCACAAATCAAGGAGGTACGACTACCTAGTTGGTCCGACCATGAGTTCTCAAATAGGCTGATTGAGCCCTCTAAGGTTCAGACCGCCATCGACCCAGGTCCTGCACCTATTTCCGAGGATGATGTACAACATATGTCATGGGATGATCCTCCTAAGGGATGGGTTGATATGGATGTTGAAATAGTTGTTAAAACGGCGATTCTTTACATGGTCAGACGTTTTTTGATAAAGTATCACAAACAACTGGGTTGTCTGCATAGCTATACATACCTAGGGCGTAATTATTATATAAGACAGCGATATGATCGATCAATACTTTGCGGTAAAAATCTTTTACCGTGTATTCACTACTTGCTGGATTTGTATTCTGTAAAAGCGGATAAAGAACGAGTTGCAGAGATCTTAATGGTGGAGTTAGCACTCATACAGAACTTACCGGACCGCCTTCCAGAGGATCTTATGATATACCGTGATCAACTTGATAGTTTCGAACAATATCTTATAAAATTATGAACTTTGAATAAAAATGGGTAATGTGTTGAGAAAGTTATCAATTTCTGACTATAGAAGCTATGGGTGGGCAGATATAATAAATAGAACAATTACATATAATCATGGTGATAAAGACCCTGTCATTGAAAAAATGTTATTGTTTATGCAAAAAGTACGTGACATGTCTTTGACGGTTTTTCAGGAGCCTCGGGAATCTTTTGGGCAACATGTCATATCTGTGAGTCGGTCGGGTTTGATCGAGATGTTTCAAAATGTTTTGGAAAATTGGGAAAATTAGATAAATGTAGGTCATGCACTCACCATACTTACGCTGTTTATTGATGTGATAAGATATCGTCTCCGTCATCAACAACCTGTGGATCTCGCGCATGAATTGAAGATGTTTGAAGATATGTTGGAATCAAATGTTAATCCATTTGTTTTAACCTTGACCGATAGGCTTTTTACGACTTAGAGAATCCTTATCATATGTAACCAAACTTAACGTTGTCATATTTTTTATATTTCTTTCAATAAAAATAGATGTTTCAAAAAAGATGCATTTGTGTCTGTGTGTTTGGATAAATAACGGTGAGACGTTTGTAACTAAATCATAAACTGTCATGAGCATTAAGCGTTGGTTGAAAAAACTTTACTACGATCCAATTCAACCCGCCAGTATGGGAGGTGTAGATCGCCGTCATTTAGCTGCGAGGGAGAAAATGGGTCAAAAAGTGACACGTCATAAAGTCAAAGATTTTTTATCATCGCAAGATGCATACACCTTGCACAAACCGGCACAAATTCGTTTCCCTAGAACAGAGTTTTTGTTTCAAACCCTATGAATCAATTCCAAGCTGATCTATGTGATATGCAGGCTCTAGCAGCTAGAGCCTGCATATCACATAGATCAGCTTGGAATTCAGCTAGAGTCTAGCTGAATACAACGACGGCTTTAAATATCTACTCAGGGTCATTGATGTGTTTTCAAAGCGTGCATACGCGCGTTGTTGGAATTTATCTTTAAATCAATGTTAGAATTTAATTTTAAACCAATGTAAACTCAAATTAATAATCTGACTCCAATTTGTGACTTTACCCAACTCTCATTCATCCAACAATATGCGCGCTCGTTCTGCAATAGAAAGGTATCAGGAAGCCGGCATTTTCACACACGAGTGGATTTATTCCTAACACACAAATCTACAACTTGAGTTTGGGTCCCTCTCAATACAGCTCTCTCTGTCTTCGCTGTTCAGCATTAATTTATAGACACAATATGCAAATGACACAGAGACAAAGGCATCCTGGCATGATTCTATTGGCTATGTGTATGCTGCAGTTAACTTTAGCTTGCTTCTCTTGGTCTTTCTTCAAGTGGTGGCCCCTCCTGCTTGTGGCTGAAGGGTCGAGTTTCTTGTCGACCCCTTCCCGCTCGAGGTGTCTGTCTGCGCCAGGCACCAACCTAAAACCTCCCAAACCTCACATTCTTTCACTTTCTTTTTCCAACTTCACCAGCCACCCACACAGCATTCCACAGAATAACAGTGACACAAGATGCAGGACATCG
This sequence comes from Idiotropiscis lumnitzeri, assembly GCF_059441095.1. Lineage (NCBI taxonomy): Eukaryota > Metazoa > Chordata > Actinopteri > Syngnathiformes > Syngnathidae > Idiotropiscis > Idiotropiscis lumnitzeri. The sequence goes on from NC_142410.1 coordinate 954,160, forward strand.
AATAAAACTAGCCAGGTTTAAACTCTTCCACTCCTTTATTCCCTCTCATGACCTCAGACAACTGAGGTCATCACTCGAACCCCTTATTTTATTGTTAAACACGAGCTAAAAATCAAACAACGAAAAATTAGTAACAACTATAAATCCATAGAAGGTGAGGTAAAGCTCAATAGAAAATTAGTAAAAAATTAAAAATCAATAGAAAATGTCATTCTAGTAGAAAATCCGTAGAAAATTTCATTTCCTCCTCATGGCCTCAGGTCGCTGAGGCCATCTACACATACTCACATCCCGGACTCCCGTAGGGCCACAGCTGTTCCCCCCCCCCCCTCCTGGGGGTCCTTCTAAGGGATCATCATGTACTGGCCACCAGGAGGGAGTGGCCCCAACGTGCGTTCAATTGTCTTAACAGTTAATGATCTGATACATGGAATACAACAACATCCACATAACACCATAATAGCGGCAAACACAGCGATAGAAATCAGTACTGATGCAATCAAGCTTTTATATTTGCCAAAGATGTTTAACCAGTCAGAGTACCAACTGGTGTCCACACCTGAGTGCTCCTTCATTTTGTCACTTAACGTGCGCAGACCCTCCAATGCCTTGGTAAGGCGACCGTCAGGAGATGTTTTGTTGGGAATCAGAGTACAACACTGATCCCCAAAAATACCACACACTCCTCCTCTTTCGGCTAACACCATATCTAAGCTTATTCTGTTCTGGAATGCCATAAGAGACGTGGCAGCCAATTGCTCATGCACTGCCTGGAGTGCCGAGGTGGTGAAGTTCGCCAATCGTTGGACATTATCATCAACATAATTAATCCGGTCCACATTTTTGTTTACCGTAACAAACAGGAAAATACTCTCCCATCCTGCCGCAATTTGATCCACCAATTTATACTCGTCAGGGATCCCTCTTGGAACTCCATCTATATACGTGGGATCTCCTGCATTCAACCATTCTTGCATGTCCCTTCTCTTCCTGTTAAGGAAGGGGATTCTTCCCCATTGTCCAACACCTTCCCACTCCATTTTGGCCAGATCTAAGGCTGTCACACTAACTGGCATGATCAGCGTTACCAGGGCGCACTTACCTGAGGCATTGGTGGGAAGCCTATCGTACAGCACTTTCTCTCCACACCACAGCCAAACATCATCACGAGCGAGAGGGATTCCTACTGGCAAAGACACATTTTCATTACACCATGACTCCTGGAGATTTCCAATCCCAGGACCAGTCCCATTTAACTTTTAGGCAGGTGAACTTTTGTTTTGCAACTTGGGTGTCAAAAATAGGCTCTTTCTTTTTTATTCCCACATCATTCCATGGGTGTGTCCAATTAAAATTGTACCCAAGTGTTCACCTGTGTCGGTTGTTTACATTTCAGATTTAGCAGTAGTTGTTGTGTCTATGTCAGCGTCTTACCATCATCTCGCTCTGCTCCATACCATACCATTCCATTACATGCTCCTTTCGCTCCATCACTTCTGTCATCCCGCATCCTATGTTCAAACGCAAACATCGTCCACACAAAGCACACGCCAGCAGGTAAAATAGTCAATAAGTTAAACATTTGCATCGTCATCGTCTTTGTTCAGACTCGAAAGTGTCTGACTTTGATCCAATTCATGCCATCTACACATTCCCTCTCTTGACCTGCCCGTCCGGGCGGTCAACCTCTAAGCTCAACCATGGCGGGCACAAATACTGGGGCCGGGCGCAACTGTGAGCTATGGTACCACTTTTGTCCTGTAGTTCCCAATTGGATGGCGTGTCAGGTTCTAGCCAGAACTCTAAACTGTCCTTATCAGCGAGAATGAGTCCACCTCCGGGAAAGCACCCGGAGGTTGATGTACGGAGTGATGTCCGACTCCAGTGATGCTGAGTTCACTGAGTTCAAATATCTAACTGTGTTCCGAGATTACAAATTAAGCCTCGAGCTCACGCTCCAATTTTGACTGTTAATTGACAAATTTTAAAGCAACACAAATGAAATAGTAACCATTTATGCTTAAAATAAAAAATCCCAAAACTATAATAACGCAGATACCGAATTAAACCTCTATTTTTTCTTTTTTTTTTTTTTATGGGAAGAAAAGGTGCTCTACAAGACATAGACAGCTCCAAGACCGCTGCAGTCTTCACCTCCTATTGTCTCATGATTGGTTCAATCCACCTACAGGCTGTGCCCACACTGATTCTGTCAACTGGGGGAGGGGGTAGAGACAGTAAAAACAATCGCGGAGCTGTGGAGCCGAGCCCCAAATCAGTCGGGCCCTGGGTCCACAACACCTCTAGCAGAGACACACACAGAACTACCACTTCCGAGCGACCCTTCTCTGGAAATTTCGAAATTTAGTAATGTCCCCAAAACCAAAGAATTTGTAGTCGGTGCTGAAATATGATCTCCCGATTGTGCAACAACTATGGGGTCTAGATCTCTAGTATGATGACGCTCATCAATATTCAATGCGATTTGTGGCTCGGCGAAAGTAAACAATTCATACCATTTCCGCTGTCCAGGGACAAGGCACGCGTGCGAGGCAACGCCAGTAGACATAACAAATATATAATTCTAACGCAAGATGCACTCATGACTAAATTTGGATGAGTGCATTTTTGATAAATCAAATCATGTTTGTGATCACATGTACAATGTGATATGTCAATTGGTGAATTGAAAGGGTGGCGGTTGCTAAACCACTCAGACCAGAGCAAGAACAGGGCATACCCACCGCGGGAGGATGGGAACCAGGTTTCAGAGCTGCCCTCAAATGTTTCAGTTCAGTTTAGCCACTGGGAAGGAAGAGAGCACGACATATGCTCCCTCCGACGGATGTGCAGAGTCAAGTTCAGTCCCATCCGGGAATGCCACTCGAATTCCAGTGTTCGTTCAGTCAATGGCAGTGACTCAGGCACTCTTGAGAGTCCACATGGCTCAGTGGGGGTTGCGGAAGGAGCTCATAGCTCGCCCCAATATCCAGCACCATCGAAAACTTGTCCATCCACCGTCCCCGGACTGCTAGGACCTGCTAGTCCTCGAATGCTGAAGCTCCGCTGCCCCCTGTCATGGAATGGGGTACGAGCGGGTTTGTGTCAAGTGCGTTGGGAGTGGGTAACGGTGGCGCCCCCTGCGCTGGTGGAGCTCTTTGTGACAGATATGGCACCGGAGGATGGCACATTCCAGAAAGTGGCTCGGCATGGACAGCTCATCACCCAGTGACCCCACACCCCGCAGCCAGAGCACACCCCACTCACAACCCCCGTCTGTAATCACCCATACCTCTTTTACTGCAATCCCAACCTCGTTGACTGGCCTGCTATGGACAGCAGCCAGTCTGCTGTGGCGCTGCGTCACCCGAACCTTGCCCAGAAGCAGCAGAAGTGGAAGGAGCAGCTGCCTCCTTTTTTCTTATCTCTCTTGGCCTTCTAAACCTGCAAGTACAACAATTTTAGTCACGCTCCTTAATCCAATCCCATATATTCCTTTTCTGATGTCGTGCAAAGTGTGTTCTACTTAGGCCGATTAGCATTATTTCATTCATGGACTATTTCGCCTGATGTCTGCCACTGGAAGGTGCACGCCCTTGTGGACGGCCAACTGGAACAGCTGTGTAATGTCGACATTATTGGATGGGTCACTGCCGGAAGTCTCACTCCATTCATGTCTCGCCCTGGCCACATAGACCAGGCCTGTCTCCCTTTTCCCCACCTGAAAGACACAGCAACATCGACCCCAACGGGCCAGAAATATCTGATGCACGGCACAGCCAATCTCACCTGAGGTGTCCCCATTTAGCTGGTGACCATCATGCTGGTCAGCAGATCTGGCCTCGGCCTCAAGTGAGGACAGTTCCTCTTAAATAAATTTTGTCCCGCTTGTAACTCTGTATAAACCTCTTAGTCTGGTGTCTCCTTTGTAGGAGATTTCAACCAACGTGACCTTTTTACAACGTGTCAAATAAACCAATGTTGACCTTTCTGCTATCTTTACAGCTGTGAGAGCTGTTACTAACCCCTCCTTCCCCCTTGGGTAATTACGAATGTCTTATCTTCAAACTTCTTACAAGCACCCAGTATCCTGGCTTTACTAGATTACTGCCCCTGCTGGGAGACAGAAAGATCCTTGTCACTCTAAATTTGCGCCTGTCTTTTGTTTTCCTAACACTTTTCACATATGGTCAACTAAAGTTGCTTCAACATCTATTTCCCATTTGTTCTTAAATTTGAGGTATTCTCTAAGTTCTTCCAAACAGTGTTTTACAATGTCTTAGTCCTAAATACAATGAACTACGATACAATGGAAAATATCAGAATAACATTCATACATCCAACATGAGACACGTGCTTGAGACCACTTCAGGGTCAGTTTTGTCTGAAATATCTCCTCTACAACAACTTACCCTTGCGTTAAGTGAGTAATTTTCCATAAAAACAGTGCCACTAATTCGACATTAACTTCAAGTATCACTGCTGTGGTGCTGTATTATATGGAAAAGTCTAAACAATCCAAGAAAATTTTGCCCTATCCTGGACTGGGTGTGTGTTATCTAGTCGCGCATCCAATGTGAATATATCTTATATCTCCCTCCTTGTTGAGGAGAACCTCTGGGATGGTAGTGGTGAGGCGCTATTTGAAGCATTCTCTGGCCTTCTGGTCACACTGGTCACATGTCACCTCAAACCTGTGGACAGAACTGGACGAGTGGCACTTGCCAGTGAGAATGAGAAGGGGTAAATTATCTTCCTTCCAAAACTTTCAGTTTTGCATAAATTTTGTGTAATAACGTCAATCAATCATTCACTTGATGCTTGAATTTAATTACTCCAATCTTTCTCCAAAAACAATTTCAAAATCAATACTCGGGAGTGCAATAGGGATTCAGGTTGATCAGGCCTGTCCACCCATCGCATCCTAAGTACTGTAAGGGCTTGCCGGTGACCTCAAACAATTTTCTGTCCTGAGGCCCGTCCCTTAAACATTCACTCAAACCACATATGCATCCAAACACTTTTTCTTTCACACTGTCATTCACCAAACGATACTTTCCAATTCCACACAGAGACCCCTCCCTTGGCGCGTCCGCCTTGATTTCACTGAGATTTGTGCTGGCAGATCCATAATTTTGCCTTAATTTAGCCAGCGTATGCCAAAATTTACAACTGTGGGTCTCTGGATTTTCCCATTCACTCCCCGTGAAGTTGTTTCTCCTCTCAAGGACGTAGCTGACGAAACTGCACCTGTGACATCAAACAGCTCATAGATGCGAATGTTAGCAGTCTGGTATTTATGGAATGATGTCATATCCTCTAAAATTGTCATGTCAGCGTTCGCGTCGTACAGTAAAAAAAAAAAAAACATCTGTCTTCCACCTTTGTCACATTTAATACACATCAGTTAATAAATCATCTACAAAACTATTTAGTCCAACTTTATATTTGGTAAACCAATCTCCAATGGCTAGATATTCCCCTTTCCAAAGATTTTCTTTCAACATGTTCATAGAATACTTCATTTAAAACTTATCCCAAAACCATCATCCCTTTGCTTAAAAAGTTAAATTTTAATAAGATTGTCGCCGCCCTGCTGTTCCTCAGGCATCCCCTGCATGTTTCAGTGTTTAACTTCTGTTCTAATTCCCTGCTAATTTGTATTTATTGTTAGGTTGAATACATATATTTTATCCCGTTCCTTACTACACTAGCACTGTAAAAAAAAAAAAAACTGCTCCACACCTCAATGAGAGGCAGATGCCTGAAGATTAGATCAACGTCTGCAACATCGAGGGGGGGGTGCTGAGACACACCTCTGAAACAAAAAGACTGTGACCTTCTTTCGAGAGCACCAAAAGGCATATCTTCCTTTTCAATCAGTTAACGACTGCCATTGATGCCTGTTTTTCCTCTTGTGTCTGAAATGTTTACATGTTCCTGCTGGTGCTTCCCCCCCCGGGGCCAGCACGGGCGTCTCCACACTCCCCTGCTGTTCTCCTTGCACCCTCTCTCTCATTATTCACAGCCTGTTCGATCAATTGTATGGTCGCTGGTGTCATCTGTGAATCGTTATCTTTTGCATCTCAAACCATTCTGCTCCCCCCCCATTAATGGCGCCGTCGGATCGGGCGGCGGCTCAAACACATACTGTTGCGAGTCTGGCAACTGTGGATGAATGCCTCTCAGACATTCCGTCTTTTCTTCCGCTTTTTCAATCACTTCATCCTCTTTCTCTGACTTCCTCCCCCTACTTGGGAACGAGCATCTAACTTCAAAGAGCTGTTAACTCTTTGTTAGAGCACACTCATGATTTTACGATTACACCTATACTCATTGCCTTCTGTAAAATCTTTCTCACTCTTATTTTTTTTTCCTTTAATTTTCCAAATTCACTGTAGCCTTACCAAAGCCACTCAACCAATCAAGGTATCAAATCACAAACTACAAAGTCAGGAACCACCTATGCTCTTGCAAAGGTTTCTCATGCTCTCAAAGCTTCCTTCAATTAAGACTTCATAACACCAATCTTTTTCTTTTTCTTCATGTCATTTCCATCTGTGCATTTCATTCCAGTTACTAATTACAGTTACCTTAATAGAAAGACCATCAACTAAAGTATGAAACATAAAATATTTATTTCTTCAATTCCTCCTTACAGCAGACCCTAATTCTTATCCTTTTCATTTGTTCAAGTCACACCTTCTTCAATACTGCCTGTTTAATCATCCTCCTTTCAATGGAACATTAATTGTTCCTTTCTCTTTTCTTATTGAACTTCCAATCTCTACACTGACACAATTTCTTCTCTTTTCTCTAGCTTTCTTTCTTTCTCTTTTCTTATTTCATCCCTACTTCATGTTTTTCTTCTCTTTTTTATGTTTCATTTTTATGAATTTATCCTTAATCTCCGTGCCACACCCGAGACCACTATCACACTTACTCTCCTTCGCCATCTTGAAATCCACTCGTGTGTGTCCCAACCACTTCTTACGCAGAACAATTTTAGCCTTCACATTCACACAGCTTCCACACAGACACGTAAATCCCAGATTTTAAACCGTGTCCCGATACGTAAATCCCAGATTTTATACCGTATCTTAACCACGAATAGTTCCAAACTATTCTAGTAGGTAAATCCCAGATTTCAGACCCTACTAACGTCCACACTGTTACACTTTTTATTATTTTTTTTTTTAACTATACTACTTTACTTTTGCGCCATTAATTATGCTAGAAGGTAAATCCCAGATTTTACACCCTAATAGCGTCCAACACTTTTACGCTTACTACGTTCCGCTCCTCCTTCCTCTTATAATTTAGCGTTGCCAATGTGCAGAATTTGAAAGGGTTCTGCTTACCTTGTTTCACTGTGGGCCCAAGAGGAAAGATGGTCGGATGTGTGGCTCTTTTATACTTTATCCTTTCTCAGGTCGTCACCTGGTGTGGACGTGCGAGACCCAGTCTCATGTGGTTTTTCTCGAAGTTCCAAACTTCTTTTACCTCTCATGCATCACGTCAGGCGTCACCATAAATTGTTGGAATTTATCTTTAAATCAATGTTAGAATTTAATTTTAAACCAATGTAAACTCAAATTAATAATCTGACTCCAATTTGTGACTTTACCCAACTCTCATTCATCCAACAATATGCGCGCTCGTTCTGCAATAGAAAGGTATCAGGAAGCCGGCATTTTCACACACGAGTGGATTTATTCCTAACACACAAATCTACAACTTGAGTTTGGGTCCCTCTCAATACAGCTCTCTCTGTCTTCGCTGTTCAGCATTAATTTATAGACACAATATGCAAATGACACAGAGACAAAGGCATCCTGGCATGATTCTATTGGCTATGTGTATGCTGCAGTTAACTTTAGCTTGCTTCTCTTGGTCTTTCTTCAAGTGGTGGCCCCTCCTGCTTGTGGCTGAAGGGTCGAGTTTCTTGTCGACCCCTTCCCGCTCGAGGTGTCTGTCTGCGCCAGGCACCAACCTAAAACCTCCCAAACCTCACATTCTTTCACTTTCTTTTTCCAACTTCACCAGCCACCCACACAGCATTCCACAGAATAACAGTGACACAAGATGCAGGACATCGAATAAAACTAGCCAGGTTTAAACTCTTCCACTCCTTTAGCGTGTCCTGATGAACAAGACGGGTCCAGAAGTTGTTCGAGCCTTTGAATCGGTTTTGACCCTTAGCGGCATCCCTCAAAAGTTACAAACAGACAAGGGAAAGGAGTTCTTCAACATGCAATTCCAGAGGTTGATGAAAAAACATAATATTAATCATTTTGCAACAGCCAGTGATTTGAAAGCCTCAGTGGTCGAAAGGTTTAATCGAACTTTAAAAACCAGAATGTGGAGATATTTCACCGCCAAGAACACACGTCGCTATATCGACGTATTACAAGATTTAATCGACAGTTACAATGAAAGTTATCATACAAGTATAAAAATGAAACCTAATCAAGTCACTCCAGAGAATACTTGGCAGGTCTTTCAAAACCTGTATGGCAACCGAACCCCTGGAGCTAGCGATAGAATAAAAATGAAGTTTAAATCAGGAGACCTTGTTAGAATATCAAAAGTGCGAGGTGTCTTTGACAAGAAATATGAACAGAGTTTTACAGACGAACTATTTACGATAGCGGAGTGCGTACCTCGTTTTCCACCTGTTTACAGGCCTAAAGATTATGATGGTGAAATTGTGCAAGGAACTTTCTATGCGCACGAACTCCAGAAAGTCACGATATCTAAGGACCAAATCTTTTATGTTGAGAAGATTATCAAACGACGTAACGTCGGAGGTCAGACACAGTTTCTCATACGTTGGAAGGGATGGCCTGTGAAATATGACAGTTGGGTACCAGCTACACAAGTCGTCGATCTATAAATAAGAAGCATAACAAGAACTCTCGACATTTGACAGCATGGATCCGAATCTTGAAGGTGGATTTTACGTCACCCTGCCCTCCAATTCAAGTTCTGATGTGTATATAGACAGTACGATAGCAGAATACAGAGTGAATCTAGCCCATCATATCGATCTAGAAGGTAACTGGGAAGTGGCTCTGAGTGAAATATCATACCCCCAAACATGGTTCAACGTACCTGAAGACCAATCTTCTTTCGACTATGTAGACACATGGGAAAATGGACCTCTAAAACCTGGTGCTTTGACACCTCGATACCTTGAGGAAAACAAATTCACCATCAAAACCTTAACCCTGACGACGGGTTACTACGATAATATTGAAAAAATTGGAAACGATGTGGAAGCCCTCCTCAAAAAAGTTCATTCGGAAAACAGAGTCATATACACACCGTTAAAGGGGAGATTTTTCTGGTTGGGATTGTTCGTTTCAGGATACGCTTTCATGCACCATTAGCCTACATTTTTGGGACATCGCCTGATGAATGGATTACCTGTGGACCTCACTGGACGGCGACCCATCACCCCGCGGATATAAAAGCGGGTATGTACCATCTATATGTTTATACAGACGTGGTGTATCATCAGGCTGTGGGTGACGCTTTTGCCCCGCTCTTGAGAACTGTACCTATCGAAGATAAACACGTAGACATTGTGTTTAAAGCCTTTAACCCTCTTTATTACATGCCGGTTAGTAGAAGACATATTGAAGATATAAGAATCGAAATCAAGACGGATCAGAATCAGCCTGTGGAATTTACATACGGTAACGTTATCGTCACTCTACACTTTAGACCCAAATAGGAAAAAATGGTGGTGTTGGAGACGCAGCCTGATCTTTACCGTTTTGTCGACTATTACGAAAACCAAGCTGGTGGTTTGTTATCTGGTTTTCACGGGTTACCTGTCCAATACGGGCGTGGTTTGGGATCAATCTTTGCCAAATTATTGCGTTTTGCGACTCCATTGATCAGAAGAGGGTTCAGCGTCGTCAAACCTCACCTGCAAACGGCTGCTAGAAACATTGCAATAGATGTAGTCGATCGGGTGTTAGAACGAATACACCGTAAGGCGGAGCCTCAAGAAGGTTCGGGATTAATGGTTCTGGCGCGAAGACCTGCAAAAAGACCCATCGGACAACGGCTGAGAGAATCTAAAAAACGCAAACGCGTGTCGAAGAAGAAATCAGTCACGAAAAGGAGACGACGAAGAAACACCGGGGATATTTTCTCTTGATAAAAATTGACCAGTAGTTTTTTTCATCATGGATCTTTTACATCACAAGTCAGCCGAGTGCACTCTAACGGAACTGGACTTGTTTACACCACCCATGACACAACTATCGATCGAACAAAGTCAATATGTGGAAATGTTACCTATCTCAGCTCTCACCGATGATGGTCCTGTGGAGTTTTTCGTACCTGGAGAAGGGTCCAAATATCTCGACCTCTCAGACACCCTGCTTCAACTGCATCTGAGAGTGCTCAACAGAGATGGAATCAGTTTGCCGCTTGATGAACGAGTTGGTATCATTAATTATCCTTTGAACACAATATTCTCACAAGTGGATGTGACATTAGGCGACAAGTTGATCTCGCAATCTAGCGCAACCCATCCATACAGAGCTATGATAGAGACGTTAAACTTTTCAGAAGCCTCTCTAAAAAGCCAATTCACAGCGGCGATGTTTTACAAAGATACGCCAGGACATATGGATTCAACTGTCTTAACGGGAGATGTTGTTAACAAAGGGTTGATAAGCAGAGCAGAATTCGTGCTGGGTTCCCGACCATTCACCGTGATAGGACCTCTACACGCCGACATATTCTTTTGTGAGAGACATCTTCTCAATCACGTGGATCTACGAGTGAAACTCGTCAAAGCCAGCGATCAATTTTGTTTTATGAGCCCTCCCGATGTGAACCATCATCTGAAAATCATGGGTGCTTCCCTTTTTGTGAAAAGAGTCGCCGTCTCACCGGCCATCTCTATCGGTCATGCGGCAGCTCTCAACAAAGTAAATGCTTTGTATCCGTTATCAAGAATTAATGTGAAAACTTATTCTATCCCCCAGCATTCCAGAACATGTCAACAAGATAACCTTTTCCTCGGCCATACACCTTGTTATGTGGTGTTAGGGCTTGTAAATCACAACGCCTTTGTGGGTAGAAAAGATTTGAACCCTTTTAATTTCGCTCATCATAATTTGGAATATTTAGCGCTATGCCAAGAAGGGAGACAGATTCCTGCCAAAGCCTTCCAACCCCAATTTAATGCGGGAAACGCAGTTCGGGAGTTTCATAACCTGTTTACAGCGACAGGAAGACATTTGAAAGATTTTCCTCTTTGCATCAACAGGGAGGACTTTTCAGGTGGATATGCGCTCTATGTTTTTAACTTAAACCCCAACGATGATTCGGGAGCTCTCGCACCTGTCTCCAGCGGAAGTTTGAGGTTAGAGATGAGATTTAGAGTCCCACTGCTCACACAACTACCCTTATCGTGTACGCCTGCTACAATTCCCACCTGGAAATTAATTCAAAGCGACAAGTCTTAGTGGATTATTACTGATGAACGGGAGAGAGCTGGAGAAACTCATGAAACGTCTACAAGGATGTTTGTTTGGAGGCGTTTACGCTTTGGACGAAATAAATTTGTTACAACCTGCCCCACCAATCTTCTACATCAGGGGTGCTCAATCCTGTTCCTCGAGGGCCGGTGTCCTGCAGGTTTTCCATCTCGCCCTGCTGCAACACAGCTGATTCAAATGATCAGATAATCAGCAAGGTCTGCAGAAGCTAGATAACGATCGCTCAGGTGTGTTGCACCAGGGAGAGGTGGAAAACGGGCAGGACACCGGCCCTCGAGGAATAGGATTGAAGACCCCTGTTCTACATCGTCAACACATATCCTCGCGACCAACCTGGAGAACACTGGTTGGCTCTGAGGTTGGAAAAAGATGGAACGAGTACTTTTTTGATGCTTTTGGATTTCCCCCTGAATTTCAATATTAACCATCAACTCATTTTTGAAAAAACATTCCCATCGTGTTTTATACCATAACAGACGTCTACAACATGAGCTGTCAATCACATGTGGTCAGCATTGCGTCTATTATTTAACCCATGGGGGTTGCGGTTTGCGTTATCAGGACGTGTTAGCTTGCCACAAGGATGACGTGTTACAGAACGACGCCATGGTATCTACTTTTGTTAAACATTATCAAACGTGTGCAGAAAAGACGTGTATCGGACAGGGTGCGTGTTCTTTTCACAAATTTAAAACATGTCATTGTCTGTAATCATTTAAGAATGTTTTTATTGAATAAAATCATATGTAAAAACATGAAAAAAAGTTTTTCATTGACACTTATGAAGGGGAATAACCCAGCCACTTTACAGAAACAGGTCTTCTTTTTATACTCGTCTTTTTCTTCTTCCTACCGGACGTCCTCTTGTCTGTCTCATCATCCGAGCTTAACGACCCTCGAAGTTTCAATCGTCTGAATTCATCACGGGCATGGGGATTGACGATGGTGGTCTCAGGAATATTGAGTTCGTATAGAGTGTGTAGAAACTCCTTCCAGCCTCTCGGGCAGGAGTGTCAAACTCATTTTTGTGGACGGGCCACATCGTAGTTGTGGTTTCCCTCAGATGGCCGGTATGACTGTGAACCCATATAAATTGATCGGAAAGCCAGTTTTGAAATCAGAAGCTAGTAAGTAATTGTTCAACAATTTTTCAATTTATTTTAAAAGTGGAGGATTGGTAACAAATAAATGGCAATATCTCATATCTCAGTGTTGTTAAAAGTGAAGAAAATATGCTAGAAAGAGGAAGTTGATGCAGATGATTTGCCCTTTGCGGGGCACATAAAATGAGGTTGCGGGCCAGATCTGGCCCGCCTTGAGTTTGACACATGTGCTCTAGGGGATTGAGTCGCGATGTTTTTACCCGTCAAAGTAATCTGTCTGAGTAAATCGGTCATATGAGATCCTTTTATCGGCTTATCTTGAAACATAAATTTGTGGCGAGGGGTCCAACGTCTATCTGCGTCCTTGAGTTTTCTCAAAACATAATTGGCGTTTTTCCGATAACATGTGGGAATGTTATGCAGAATATCAAACCATGGTTTTGATTCATTCCCCACCATTTTGTCTTGTACCTCAACATTCGATCTCTTTGAAGGGTTCAAAACTTCTGGAGTTAGAAACAGGGCCAGGGGTCGCTCTTCCTTTTCTCCTTGTTTGACAAGAGTTAAATAACGATGAGGTAAAGACTGATACTTTGTTATTTTTTCATGCGGGGTTAACGATTGATCTTCCACAACTGCTTTCATCTTCACATCCAAATCCTGTTCAGCCGTCTATCTGATGGTAGGTTAGTTTTTTTTCAGATGTTCCAGTTGTTGAGGCGAGAGAAGAAACATTTTCCGGGCTGTTTTCAAACTCATGATGGTTAGTTTTTCCTAATTAGCCCTCCCAAAAGATTGCCTAGTGTTGGAATTTATCTTTATATCAATGTTAGAATTTAATTTTAAACCAATGTAAACTCGAATTTGTAATCTGACTCCAATTTGCGACCTTAACCAACTCTCACTCATCCAACAATATGCGCGCTCGTTCTGCAATAGAAAGGTATCAGGAAGCCGGCATTTTCACGCACAAAGTGGATTTATTCCCAATACAGATTTTCTACATGGCACCTGGGTCTCGGGTCCCTCTCAATACAACTCTACACCTCTCTTGCCACCAGCGAATGTACTACCCGAGTTGCCCAGTAATGATTCATCCTATACTATATGCAAATGGCACAGAGACAAAGGCATCCTGGCATGATTCTATTGGCTATGTGTATCCTGCAGTTAACTTTAGCTTGCTCTTATTGGTCTTTCTTCAAGTGGTGGCTCCTCCTGCTTGTGGTTGAAGGGTCCAGTTTCTTGTCGACCCCTTCCCGCTCGAGGTGTCTGTCTGCGCCAGGCACCAACCTAAAACCTCCCAAACCTTCACATTCTTTCACTTTCTTTGTTCAGCTTCACCAGCCACACACTCAGCATTACACAGAATAACAGTGACACAAGATGCAGGACATTGAATAAAACTAGCCAGGTTTAAACTCTTCCACTCCTTTACTAGGAAGGGTACAACTGTTCCCAGTAGAGGAAGAATAAATCCGCCCCTTTGAGTCAAAACGGCGCGTTTTTTTCTTCAGGCTCGTTTTTGTATGGACCAATAGTCTAATAATTTTCTTAAACTGCGCCGGTGAAACTGGTATATGACCTTTCAACAGATTGAAAGCAATTTCGCACAGTACCTTGATCAAAGCGGCCGGGGCTTTGGTCAGTATGTCCTTACGTCTCTTAGTCGTGGCTTGAAACAGGGTTTTGAGGAGCGGAGCGTTTGTTTTTAAAAGCTTAGACATGTCAGCTTTTGGCAATGTACACGGTAGGCCACTGATCCTGAAGTATACCCGACCTCAAGCGGTATTGTTCTGGACAGGTAGGGTTTAAATCCACCAATAAATACCCATGAGCGTCTTTGGTAGCATCTTCAAAAATTTCTAAAAAGTATTTTTTATTCATAGGGAATATCTGATTAGCCAAAATACTGGTTTGTAATTTATCCCGAGGATTTTTTAACAATACTATGTAGTTACTGTTCAGACTAATAGTACGGCTGTATTTACCCTGATGGAATACATTCTGAGTTAACAACATGACACTCATATTTCTATGATGTCTATCTTGGGTAAAGATTTTCACCACTTCAGGGTGTTCGGAGGCTTTGAAGATCAGATCGTCAAGGATAATCAAGTGAGACTGATGTGACGGAAATTGGGTTTCATCCTCAAAAGACTCTGGGAGAACTTTTAGAATTTTTTTTGTAATTAATTGGTTGTACATGGGTTTATATGAGGTATAAATCCATACGATGTTATTGTATACATATTGTGTACATTTCTCATAACATGATTACAGTCTTCCAAAACACGTTTCACAAAATATGTTTTCCCACAACCGCTAGGCCCTGAGATCAAACACGAAAAAGGCACTTGTAGACGCTAAAGGATAATGTAAATGGCAGTCAATCTAAAACAGAACAAAGGGTAGACTGCTAGGAGCCACTTTTGTGATCCCGGCATGGAAGTCCATTGTTTCAGAGGGGTCTCGTTCACACCTCCTGTGGTGCAGCTGTGATCCAATCTTCCTGCATTCCTCTCCTGAGGGTCTTGTCATTAGCATGGTCTAAACTTCGGTTACACTTAAAGGATTTCATACATTTGACTATTAAAGGAATATAAGAGTTTGACATAGTTCATTAGATGTTGGTGCATCCAGTGTATGAAAATGTGATATTGTAAAATGCTGAGAGTGTGACTGGTGGAGCGAAACTGGTTGCGGGGGTTGTGCAGGAATGGAATGTTTTAGAAGCAGACGGTGCTGGGCGAGACGAGATGACTCCGGGAGCAGTGGACGAAGGAGCGGCCATCGGGGGATAGCACAAGCAGGAGGAGTCGCCACGGGATTCGGCGGGAGAAGAAAGACCAATGAGAGCAAGCTAAAGTTAACTGCAGGATACACATAGCCAATAGAATCATGCCAGGATGCCTTTGTCTCTGTGCCATTTGCATATTGTACAGTATGAATCATTACTGGGCAACTCGGAGGTAGAACACAGTCGCTGGTGGCAAGAGAGGTGTAGAGTTGTATTGAGAGGGACCCGAGACCCAGGTGCCATGTAGAAAGTCTGTGAATTGGGAATAAACCCACTTGTGCGTGAAAATGCCGGCTTCCTGATACCTTTCTATTGCAGAACGAGCGCGCATATTGTTGGATGAGTGAGAGTTGGGTAAGGTCGCGAATTGGAGTCAGATTACTAATTTGAGTTTACATTGGGTTAAAGTTAAATTCTAACATTGATATAAAGCTAAATTCCAACAATTTATGGTGACGCCGACGTGATGCATGAGAGGTAAAAGAAGTTTCAAGGGAGTCTGGGACTCCGAGGAAAGAAGAGAAGTCTGGGACTTAAAGATAAAGATAAAGAAGAGAAGTCTGGGACTTCAAGAGTCTGGGACTCAAAGGAAGCCTGGGGTTTCAGAAAAAACCACAAGAGTCTGGGACTCAAAGGAAGCCTGGGGCTTCAGAAAAAACCACAAGAGTCTGGGACTCAGGCCTGGGGCCCACGTCCACACCAGGTGACGACCTGATAAAGAATAAAGGAGCCGCACATCCGACCGTCCTTCCTCTTGGGCCCACAGTGACATAAGGTAAGCAGATCCTTTTCAAATTCAGCATATTGGCAACGCTAAATTATAAGAGGAAGGCGGAGTGGAACGGCGTTAAAATATATAAATAAATAAGTGTAACAGTGTGGACGATAGTAGAGTAAAATCTGGGATTTACCTACTAGAATAGTTTGGAACTATTCGTGGTTAAGATACGATATGGTTAAATAAATAAATAAATATATAAATAAATAAGTGTAAAAGTGTGGACGAGAGTAGAGTAAAATCTGGGATTTACCTACTAGAATAGTTTGGAACTATTCGTGGTTAAGATACGATTTAAAATATCAGAGTGGAAGCGGTGTGAATGTGAAGGCTAAAATTGTTCTGCGTAAGAAGTGTGTTTGGGACACGCACGAGTGGATTTTGATTTCAAGATGGCGAAGGAGAGGAAGTGTGATAGTGGTCTCGGGTCCCGGGTGTGGCACGGAGATTAAGGATAAATTCATAAAAATGAAACATAAAAAAGAGAAGAAAAACATGAAGTAGGGATGAAATAAGAAAAGAGAAAGAAAGAAAGCTAGAGAAAAGAGAAGAAATTGTGTCAGTGTAGAGATTGGAAGTTCAATAAGAAAAGAGAAAGGAACAATTAATGTTCCATTGAAAGGAGGATGATGAAACAGGCAGTATTGAAGAAGGTGTGACTTGAACAAATGAAAAGGATAAGATTTAGGGTCTGCTGTAAGGAGGAATTGAAGAAATAAATATTTTATGTTTCATACTCGAGTTGATGGTCTTTATATTAAGGTAACTGTAATTAGTAACTGGAATGAAATGTACAGATGGAAATGACACGAGGAAAAAGAAGAGATTGGTGTTAAAAAATAAGAGTGAGAAAGATTTTACAGAAGGCAATGGGTAGAGGTGTAATCGTAAAATCATGAGTGTGCTGTAACAAAGAGTTCACAGCTCTTTGAAGTTAGATGCTCGTTCCCAAGTAGGGGGAGGAAGTCAGAGAAAGAGGATGAAGTGATTGAAAAAGTGGAAGAAAAGACGGAATGTCTGAGAGGCATTTATCCACAGTTGCCAGACTCGCAACAGTATGTGTTTGAGCCGCCGGCCGTTCCGACGGCGCAATTAATGGCCCCGTAGTCACCTTGGGGGGGCAGAATGGTCTGAGATGCAAAAGATAACGAGTCACGGAGAGCACCAGCAGGAACATGTAAACATTTCAGACACAAGAGGAAAAACAGGCATCAATGGCAGTCGTTAACTGATTGAAAAGGAAGATATGCCTTTTGTTGCTGTGGCACTCAGTCCTTTTGTGTCAGAGGTGTGTCTCAGGCACACCTCCCTTGATGTTACAGCAATGGAATCCAGTCTTCAGGCGTTCGCTCTCCGGGGGGGTCTCATCCATGTGGTCGAGCATGGTTCATGCTGTGAAGCAGTGCTTTTGCGATACTAGTGGAGTAGAGCATGGGGTAAAGTATATATTCAACCGAACAATAAATATAAATTGGCAGGGAGTATGAACGCAAGTTGAACACTGAAACATGCAGGGGACACCTGAGGAACGGCAGAGCAGCGACAGTCTTATTAAAATTTTAATTTTTAAGCAAAGGGATTATGGTTTTGGGATAAGTTTTAAGTGAAGTATTCTATGAACATGTTGAAAGAAAATCTTTGAAACGGGGAATATCTAGCCATTGGAGATTGGTTTACCAAATATAAAGTGGGACTAAATATTTTTGTAGATGATTTATTAACTGATGTGTATTAAATGTGACAAAGGTGGAAGACAGATGTTTTTTTGACTGTACGACGCGAACGCTGACATGACAATTTTAAAGGACATGACAGCATTCCATAAATACCAGACTGCTAACATCCGCATCTATGAGCTGTTTGATGTCACAGGTGCAGTTTCGTCAGCTACGTCCAGGAGAGGAGAAACGACATCACGGAGAGTGAATGCGAAAAGCAAGAGACCCACAGTTGTAAATTTTGGCATACGCTGGCTAAATTGAGGCAAAATTAAGGAACTGCCAGCACAAATCTCAGTGGAATCAAGGCGGACGCGCCAAGGGAGGGGTCTCTGTGTGGAATTGGAAAGTATCTTTTGTTGAATGAAAGTGTGAAAGAAAATGTGTTTGTATGTCTATGTGGTTTGAGTGAATGTTTAAGGGACGGGAGCCTCAGGAAGGAAAATTGATTGAGGTCACCGGCAAGCCCTTACAGCACGTAGGGTGCAATGGGCGGACAGGCCTGATCAACCTGAATCCCTATTGCACTCCCAAGTATTGATTTTCAAATTGTTTTTGGAGAAAGATTGGAGTAATTAAATTCAAGCATCAAGTGAATGATTGATTGACGTTATTACACAAAATTTATGCAAAACTGAAAGTTTTGGAAGGAAGATAATTTGTCTCTTCTCACTGGCAATTGCCACACCTCCAGTTCTCTCCACAGGTTTGAGGTGACATGTGACCAGTGTGACCAGAAGGCCAGAGAATGCTTCAAATAGCGCCTCACCACGCCCATCCCGGAGGTTCTCCTCAACAAGGAGGGAGAAATAATTCTAATTTAGGGTCCACGGTACAGATTAAGATATAGTTGTTGCTTTAGCCTGCTCATGTGCTCCACAGGAGTTATTATTATTCACATTGGATGCGCGACTAGATAACACACACCCAGTCCAGGATAGGGCAAAATTTTCTTGGATTGTTTCGACCTTTCCATATAATACAGCACCACAGCAGTGATACTTGAAATTAATGTCGAATTAGTGGCACTGTCTTTATGGAAAATTACTCACTTAACGCAAGGGTAGGTTGTTGTAGAGGAGATATTTCAGACACAAATGACCCTGAATGTCATTCTGATATTTTCCATTGTATCGTAGTTCATTGTATTTAGGACTAAGACATTGTAAAACACTGTTTGGAAGAACTTATAGAATACCTCAAATTTAAGAGCAAATGGGAAATAGATGTTGAAGCAACTTTAGTTGACCATATGTGAAAAATGTTAGGAAAACAAAAGACAGGCGCAAATTTAGAGTGACAAGGATCTTTCTGTCTCCCAGCAGGGGCACTAAATTAGTGAAGCCAGGATACTGGGTGCTTGTAAGAAGTTTGAAGATAAGACATTTGTAATTACCCAAGGGGGAAGGAGGCGTTAGTAACAGCTCTCACAGCTGTAAAGATAGCAGAAAGGTCAACATTGGTTTATTCGACACGTTGTAAAGAGGTCACGTTGGTTGAAATCTCCTACAAAGGAGACACCAGACTAAGAGGTTTATACAGAGTTACAAGCCGGACAAAATTTATTTAAGAGGAACTGTCCTCACTTGAGGCCGAGGCCAGACCTGCTGACCAGCATGATGGTCACCAGCTAAATGGGGACACCTCAGGTGAGATTGGCCGTGCCGTGCATCAGATATTTCTGGCCCGTTGGGGTCGATGTTGCTGTGTCTTTCAGGTGGGGAAGGGGGAGACAGGCCTGGTCTATGTGGCCAGGGCGAGACGTGAATGGAGTGAGACTTCCGGCAGTGACCCATCCAATAATGTCGACATTACACAGCTGTTCCAGTTGGCCGTCCACAAGGGCGTGCACCTTCAAGTGGCAGACATCAGGCGAAATAGTCCATCAATGAAAAATGCTAATCGGCCTAAGTAGAACACATTTTGTACATGATTTTGCACGACATCAGAAAAGGAAAATATGGGATTGGATTAACGAGCGTGACTAAAAATTGTTGTACTTGCAGGTTTAGGACGCCAAGAGAGATAAAAATATTAAAAAAGAGGAAGCAGCTTAGGCAGCCACCGACGCACGCGGCTCCCATTGGACCTGCTCCTTCCAGTTCTGCTGCTTCTGGGCTAGGTTCGGGTGACGCAGCGCCACAGCAGACTGGCGTCCAAAGCAGGCCGGTCAACAAGGTCGGGACCGCGGTAACAGAGGTACGGGTGGTTGTGGACAGGGATTGTGAGTGGGGTGTGCTCTGGCTGCGGGGTCTGGGGTCACTGGGTGATGAGCTGTCCATGACGACTGGAATGCTGGAATGTGCCATCCTCCGGTGCCATATCTGTCACAAAGAGCTCCACCAGCGCAGTGGGCGCCACCGTTACCCACTCCCAACGCACTTGACACAAACCCGCTCGTACCCCATTCCATGACAGGGGGCCGCGGAGATTCAGCATTCGAGGACTAGCAGGTACTAGCATTCCGGGGACGGTGGATGGACAAGTTTTCGATGGTGCTGGATATTGGGGCGAGCTATGAGCTCCTTCCGCAACCCCCACTGAGCCATGTGGACTCTCAAGATTGCCTGAGTCACTGCCATTGACTGAACGAACACTGGAATTCGAGTGGCATTCCCGGATGGGACTGAACTTGACTGTGCACATCCCACGGAGGGAGCATATGTCGTGCTCTCTTCCTTCCCAGTGGCTAAACTGAACTGAAACATTTGAGGGCAGCTCTGAAACCTGGTTCCCATCCTCCCGCGGTGGGTATGCCCTGTTCCTGCTCTGGTCTGAGTGGTTTAGCAACCGCCACCCATTCAATTCACCAATTGACATATCACATTGTACATGTGATCACAAACATGATTTGGTTTATCAAAAATGCACTCATCCAAATTTAGTCATGAGTGCATCTTGCGTTAGAATTATATATTTGTTATGTCTACCGGCGTTGCCTCGCACGCGTGCCTTGTCCCTGAGCAGCGGAAATGGTATGAATTGTTTACTTTCGCGAGCCACAAATCGCATTGAATATTGATGCGCGTCATCAGACTAGAGATCTAGACCCCATAGTTGTTGAATACTCCGCGTCACAATCGGGAGATCATATTTCAGCACAGACTACAAATTCTTTGGTTTTGGGAACATTACTAAATTTCTAAATTTCCAGGGAAGGGTCGCTCGGAAATGGTTGTTCCGTGTGTGTCTCTGCTAGAGGTGTTGTGGACCCAGGGCCCGACTTATTTGGGGCTCGGCTCCACAGCTCCGCGATTGTTTTTACTGTCTCTACCCCCTCCCCCAGTTGACAGAATCAGTGTGGGCACAGCCTGTAGGTGGATTGAGCCAATCATGAGACAATAGGAGGTGAAGACTGCAGCGGTTTTGGAGCTGTCTATGTCTTGTAGAGCACTTTTTCTTCCCGTAAAAAAAAAAAAAAAAGAAAAAATAATAGAGGTTTAATTCGGTATCTACGTTATTATAGTTTTGGGATTTTTTATTTTAAGCATAAATGGTTACTATTTCATTTGGGTTGCTTTAAAATTTGTCAATTAACAGTCAAAATTGGAGCGTTAGCTCGAGGCTTAATTTGTAATCTCGGAACACAGTTAGATATTTGAACTCAGTGAACTCAGCATCACTGGAGTCGGACATCACTCCGTACATCAACCTCCGGGTGCTTTCCCGGAGGTGGACTCAATCTCGCTGGTAAGGACAGTTTAGAGTTCTGGCTAGAACCTCACACGCCATCCAATTGGGAACTACAGAACAAACGTGGTACCATAACTCACAGTTGCGCCCGGCCCCAGTATTTGTGCCCGCCAAGGTTGAGCTTAGAGGTTGACCGCCCGGACGGGCAGGTCAAGAGAGGGAATGTGTAGATGGCATGAATTGGATCAAAGTCAGACACTTTCGAGTCTGAACAAAGACGATGACGATGCAAATGTTTAACTTATTGACTATTTTGCTTGCTGGCGTGTGCTTTGTGTGGACGATGTTGACGTTTGAACATAGGATGGGGGATGACGGAAGTGATGGAGCGAAAGGAGCATGTAATGGAATGGTATGGTATGGAGCAGAGCGAGATGATGGTAAGACGCTGACACAGACACAACAACTACTGCTAAATCTGAAATGTAAACAACCGACACAGGTGAACACTTGGGTGACATTTTTTAATTGGACACACCCATGGAATGATGTGGGAATAAAAAAGAAAGAGCCTATTTTTGACACCCAAGTTGCAAAACAAAAGTTCACCTGCCTAAAAGTTAAATGGGACTGGTCCTGGGATTGGAAATCTCCAGGAGTCATGGTGTAATGAAAATGTGTCTTTGCCAGTAGGAATCCCTCTCGCTCGTGATGATGTTTGGCTGTGGTGTGGAGAGAAAGTGCTGTCCCACCAATGCCTCAGGTAAGTGCGCCTGGGTAACGCTGATCATGCCAGTTAGTGTGACAGCCTTAGATCTGGCCAAAATGGAGTGGGAAGGTGTTGGGACAATGGGGAAGAATCCCCTTCCTGAACAGGAAGAGAAGGGACATGCAAGAATGGTTGAATGCAGGAGATCCCACGTATATAGATGCAATTGGAGTCCCAAGAGGGGTCCCTGACGAGTATAAATTGGTGGATCAAATTGCGGCAGGATGGGAGAGCCTTTTCCTGTTCGTTACAGTAAACAAAAATGTGGACCGGATTAATTATGTCCACTATAATGTCCAACGATTGGCGAATTTTACCACCTCAGCACTCCAGGCAGTGCATGAGCAATTGGCTGCCACGTCTCTTATGGCATTCCAGAACAGAATAAGCTTAGATATGGTGTTAGCCGAAAGAGGAGGGGTGTGTGGTATTTTTGGGGATCAGTGTTGTACTCTGATTCCCAACAATACATCTCCTGACGGTCGCCTTACCAAGGCATTGGAGGGTCTGCGCACGCTAAGTAACAAAATGAAGGAGCACGCAGGTGTACTGATTTCTATCGCTGTGTTTGCCGCTATTATGGTGTTATGCGGATGTTGCTGTATTCCATGTACCAGATCATTAACTGTTAAGACAATAGAACACACGTTGGGGCCACTCCCTCCGGGTGGTCAGTACATGATGATCCCTCAAAAGGACCGCCAGGAGGCGGAGGTAGCCGTGGCCCTCCGGGAGTCCAGGATGTGAGTATGGAAAGATGGCCTCGGGGACCTGAGGCCATAAGGAGGGAAGGAAATTTTCTACTGATTCTTATTCTTTTACTAATTGTTTGATGTGTTTTAGTTTTATGGCAAGTGATGTCAAGCTCGTGTGCAGCAATGAAATAAGGTGTTCAAGTGATGACCTCAGATGTCTGAGGTCATGAGAGGGATTAAAGGATAATGTAAATGGCAGTCAATCTAAAACAGAACAAAGGGTAGACTGCTAGGAGCCACTTTTGTGATCCCGGCATGGAAGTCCATTGTTTCAGAGGGGTCTCGTTCACACCTCCTGTGGTGCAGCTGTGATCCAATCTTCCTGCATTCCTCTCCTGAGGGTCTTGTCATTAGCATGGTCTAAACTTCGGTTACACTTAAAGGATTTCATACATTTGACTATTAAAGGAATATAAGAGTTTGACATAGTTCATTAGATGTTGGTGCATCCAGTGTAATGAAAATGTGATATTGTAAAATGCTGAGAGTCTGACTGGTGGAGCGAAACTGGTTGCGGGGGTTGTGCAGGAATGGAATGTTTTAGAAGCAGACGGTGCTGGGCGAGACGAGATGACTCCGGGAGCAGTGGACGAAGGAGCGGCCATCGGGGGATAGCACAAGCAGGAGGAGTCGCCACGGGATTCGGCGGGAGAAGAAAGACCAATGAGAGCAAGCTAAAGTTAACTGCAGGATACACATAGCCAATAGAATCATGCCAGGATGCCTTTGTCTCTGTGCCATTTGCATATTGTATAGTATGAATCATTACTGGGCAACTCGGAGGTAGAACACAGTCGCTGATGGCAAGAGAGGTGTAGAGTTGTATTGAGAGGGACCCGAGACCCAGGTGCCATGTAGAAAGTCTGTGTATTGGGAATAAACCCACTTGTGCGTGAAAATGCCGGCTTCCTGATACCTTTCTATTGCAGAACGAGCGCGCATATTGTTGGATGAGTGAGAGTTGGGTAAGGTCGCGAATTGGAGTCAGATTACTAATTTGAGTTTACATTGGGTTAAAGTTAAATTCCAACATTGATATAAAGCTAAATTCCAACAACGCGGATCGAAATCGACCTGTGCTAATACCATTTTCTCTAATAACCAAAAGGCACACTGCGACCGTCTGGCAAAAGTCTTCGTTTGTCGTAGACCACCCTAAACCTTTTGACGAATGAAGTATTTCTGACGCGAAACGTCTTTTTATCGCGGACGATGCTGTGTTGTGGTGTCTCAAGCGTGCGCGTGTCGGACTCGCTCCCCTGCGTCATCTGGGATATGTATCCCTCCACTAAGTCTTTGACACTGTCAAAGTTGATGTTTTGAATGCTTTCGTGCATCTGTGTGATACCTTTGACTTTCATCACCGTTTTTTTAGTATCTGTAGTTTGATAAACATAGCTTTTGGGACCGGCCGAAACAAATTCCTGAATGCTGTCACCATCCAATTCATCGGTCAGATCACTGAGATATTGACCCAGTTTTAGAGGCGTTTCACCATCTCTGACCACGTAGATGAGGCTGTCTATCTGTGTATAGAACCCTCTCTTGTAATTGCTCCAAAAATCTGTACATGAACAATCTAGCATGAGCAGTTGTAAAACAAGCCACAAAGATGTTTGAGGTGTCAGAGGGTAGTGAAATATTGTTCTTTTTATCGGTGTGTTGAATCATCGCGGTGTCTGCTTTGATGAAACCGAAGTAATCGATCTCATACAAACCCGAAAACATGATTTTGAAAAATTCTTCGGGTTTGTTGGTCAATTTTGTCTGTTTTAGATTATCTCTGTGCCCATATTTTCCCCAGAGAGAATTCAGACAAAAGTTTAAAAACCTGTCTCTTGCCAGGGTTGACTTTGATGCGTTCAGGATCCAGCCGGATACCTTGATGTGTCCTGTAATCATCAATGTACCTATCCCTACCCTCCTGAGCAGTGATATTGGGTGGATAGCCAGAGGCTTCTTGCTTCCCCTTAAGGAACGTGTTCATGTAAGCTTTAAAGATGTCGTTGCTCACTGAATCGAAATGCCACACCTCACCATTTACAATTTGGATGACAAACTCGAGTTGTCTGTCAAACAGGACTTGGGCATTAGACTGTACGAGTCGATCGAGCAGATTTTGAACAGCGTTTGCACACGCGCCTGGGTCGTCTGACATGCGAATCGTCTCATGTTGGTTTACATTTTCCCCCACCACTTCAAATTGAATAATATCCCCGGGAGATTGGTTCGATCTCGCTCGATCCAGTTGCCCATTTATCGTGCTCATGATAGCTATGTAAAACGCCGGAAAATCAGTGTTATCCATAGGGTCTGGTATGTTCAACGGGGCCCTGAGTTCCGTATTATTGAAACGATCTCGAATGATTACCCTATGTCCCCCTCTCTGTTCAACTGAATCCTCTGACGATTGGATGTTTAAATCATCATGTTGCATCTGCATGGGATCGTGGTTACTTGATGTGGTCTGCGTGTTTGTTCCATCGTGTTACATTTGCATAGATTCGTGATCAGGTGATGTGACCTGCGTGTTTGTTAAATCACCATATTGTGTATTGTGGTACGTTATGTCACTGTTTTGAGACGATGGATGTACTAAATGTTTTAAGGTCTCTTCTAAAGGATTAAAAAAATCGACAAAATCTGTAATTTGTTGTATCGCCGTGAATGGATCATCATCATCATCATCATCATGTATTTGGTACGGTGTGTTATGATCTGATGTCTGAATGTTTATATCATTCACCAATTCGTGCAAGTCGCTAGGTATGCTGAGTTGAGAACTTGTGTTTGACTCTAGAGCCCTCGTTTGCTTGGACTTTTATTGTGTGAAGGCGGTAGGCCTTCACACATATGTTATTCTGATTCTTTATTATTATTATTGTGTGAAGGCGGTAGGCCTTCACACATATGTTATTCTGATTCTTTATTATTATTGTGTGAAGGCGGTAGGCCTTCACACATATGTTATTCTGATTCTTTATTATTATTATTATTATTATTGTGTGAAGGCGGTAGGCCTTCACACATATGTTATTCTGATTCTTTATTATTATTAATATTAAACTTATTCTGCCTGTTTTTTTGACGCTTAACTACTTCCACCTAATTCAACCGATTCACTTCATTCCACTTTTAACGTGTTCCACTTATTCATGTGATGGGGGCTTCCATTTTTCACGTCATTCACTTATTCAGATTATTCACTATTTCACATTTTTCACCCCAAATTCACCCCATTCATTTCGATTGGGACATTCAACATTTCACATTTAAATGCTTCCAGTTTGAAATTCAAGACATTCAGGTCATTCATTTCGCATTCCTTTAACTCCTTTCACACTATTCATGTGATTCACTATACCCATACATTCCCATTTCCCATTTTCACCCCCAAAAAAGCCACTTCAATAACCCCCTTCTTCGACACGCTCTAGCTTCTCTATTCTTCAGCCGATTTTCACCGTTCCAACTTTGTTCTATTCCAAAAATTCACGCCATTCAGGCTTGTATTCTTCACAACTTCACCTATTACCCATATTTCACAATTTCACTTTATTCACCCCCAAAAAACCCATTCATTTCCAATGGGAGATTCAACAATTCACTATTAAATGCTTCCAAATTCAAATTTAACACATTCAGGTCATTCATTTCACATTCCTGCAACTCCTTTCACATAATTCATGTGATTCACTATACCCATACATTCCCATTTCCCATTTTCACCCCCAAAAAAGCCACTTCAATAACCCCCTTCTTCAACACGCTCTAGCTTCTCTATTCTTCATCCGATTTTCACCGTTCCAACTTCAATCATTCCCAAAAATTAACCCCATGAGAGTTTCCACTTAGCCCCCCCGGTCCCCCCCCCCCTTTAAAAACAGCCCCGCCCCCTTCTTCGACGCGCGCCAGCTTCCCCATTCTTCATCCGATTTTCACCGTTCCAACTTCAATCATTCCCAAAAATTCACCCCATGAGAGTTTCCACTTGGCCCCCCCGGTCCCCCCCCCCTTTAAAAACAGCCCCGCCCCCTTCTTCGACGCACTCCAGCTTCCCCATTGTTCATCCGATTTTCACCGTTCCAACTTCAATCATTCCCAAAAATTCACCCCATGAGAGTTTCCACTTGGCCCCCCCGGTTCCCCCCCCCTTTAAAAACAGCCCCGCCCCCTTCTTTGACGCGCTCCAGCTTCCCCATTCTTCATCCGATTTTCACCGTTCCAACTTCAATCATTCCCAAAAATTAACCCCATGAGAGTTTCCACTTAGCCCCCCCGGTTGCCCCCCCCTTTAAAAACAGCCCCGCCCCCTTCTTCGACGCGCGCCAGCTTCCCCATTCTTCATCCGATTTTCACCGTTCCAACTTCAATCATTCCCAAAAATTCACCCCATGAGAGTTTCCACTTGGCCCCCCCGGTCCCCCCCCCCTTTAAAAACAGCCCCGCCCCCTTCTTCGACGCACTCCAGCTTCCCCATTGTTCATCCGATTTTCACCGTTCCAACTTCAATCATTCCCAAAAATTCACCCCATGAGAGTTTCCACTTAGCCCCCCCGGTTTCCCCCCCCTTTAAAAACCGCCCCGCCCCCTTCTTTGACACGCTCCAGCTTCCCCATTTTTCAACATCATTCACTATAATTCAACATCCTTCCACCTTCCATCATTCACTATCATTCCACATTTTATTTCAATTCTATTCTCTACGATTCAAACTAATTCAATTACATTCTCTATGATTCAAAAATCATTCAATATCATTCCACATCCTTCCACCCAGATGGCTTCGACTCCGGAGCCTTCACACGCAATTTCTCCAGGAATTGCATTCTCTAGTTGTGTGAAGGCGGTAGGCCTTCACACATATTGTTACTAAGCAATTACTTCATTTTTTCCAGCCTCAAACCTTTGGCACGAAACTACTCTCGCATTTTTCGTCCGATTCTCACCGTTCCTACCTCAATCTATTCCAAAAATTCCCGCCATGGGGGCTTCCATTTTTTGTGTTTCTATCTTTTTCACATTTTTCACCATTTCACCTTTTTCACCCCCTAAAACCCCATTCATTTCCAATGGGGCATTCAACATTGCACAAATGCATCCACTTAGGATATTAAATCCATTCAAGACATTCATCCAGGCTTCAATAAAGAGGGTTGGGTCAGTGGATTAGCTGCTGCCTCCATACTTGGAGGTTCTCGGTTCGATTCCCGGTCGTTAAATATTTTTCAAGATCATTCAACATCCTTCCACCTTCCATTAATCACTGCCTTTCCCCATTTTCATTCGATGTCATTCACTATAATTCCACATTATTCAATATTTTTCAACATTATTCAATATTTTTTCTATTTCATTCATGATGATTCAATAGAATTCACTATTATTAACTGTCATTCAAATCATTCAATTTCATTCACTATGATTAGAATTCATTCAACCTCATTCAATATTTCAGAGTCATTCAATATTATTCAAAGACATTCAGTCTCATTCAAAATCATTCCACAAAAAAAATTCCAGCCATTCCGCCTTCACACGCAATTTCTCCAGGAATTGCATTCTCTAGTTAATATTATTAAACTTATTCCGCCTGTTTTTTTGACGCTTAACTACTTCCACCTAATTCAACCGATTCACTTCATTCCACTTTTAACGTATTCCACTTATTCATGTGATGGGGGCTTCCATTTTTCACGTCATTCACTTATTCAGATTATTCACTATTTCACATTTTTCACCCCAAATTCACCCCATTCATTTCGATTGGGACATTCAACATTTCACATTTAAATGCTTCCAGTTTGAAATTCAAGACATTCAGGTCATTCATTTCGCATTCCTTTAACTCCTTTCACACTATTCATGTGATTCACTCTATTCATGTCATTCCTTTCACATAATTCAGGTCATTCAATTTACATTCATGTAATTCCTTTCACATAATTCATGTGATTTCACTGTATTCAAGCAATTCCTTTCATGTGATTCAGTCTATTCATGTATTCCTTTCACAAAATTCAGGTAATTAAGTTTACATTCATGTAATTCCTTTCACATAATTCAGGTCATTCAATTTAGATTCAAGTAATTCCTTTCACATAATTCATGTGATTTCACTGTATTCAAGTAATTCCTTTCATGTGATTCAGTCTATTCATGTGATTCCTTTCACATAATTCAGGTCATTCAATTTACATTCATGTAATTCCCTTCACATAATTCAGGTCATTCAATTTACATTCAAGTAATTCCTTTCACATAATTCATGGTATTCACTTTATTCATGTATTCCTTTCACACAATTCAGGTAATTAAGTTTGCATTCATGTTATTCCTTTCACATAATTCAGGTCATTCAATTGACATTCATGTAATTCCTTTCACATATTTCAGGTCATTCAATTTAGATTCATGTAATTCCTTTCACATAATTCATGTGATTTACTCTATTCATTTAATTCCTTTCACATAATTCATGTGATTCACTCCATTCATGTAATTCCTTTCACACAATTCAGGTAATTAAGTTTACATTCATGTTATTCCTTTCACATAATTCAGGTCATTCAATTGACATTCATGTAATTCCTTTCACATAATTCAAGTGATTCAACTCGATTCATGCATTCCCATTTTACATTTTTCACCCCCAAATTCTCCATTCATTTTCAATGGCAACAACTTGGAAATGGGTTTACTCCTCCAATTTTCGTCCAGCAACGCCGAGACCATCGTTTCACCCCCACACTGATATAAAAGGTACCCAGCCGTATGGGTCTCTTTCCAAATTTGCTGCCACAAAAACACATTTTTTTTCCCCCAAATTCTCCATTCATTTCCAATGGCAACAACTTGGAAATGGGTTTACTCCTCCAATTTTCGTCCAGCAACGCCGAGACCATCGTTTCACCCCCACACTGATATAAAAGGTACCCAGCCGTATGGGTCTCTTTCCAAATTTGCTGCCACAAAAACACATTTTTTTTCCCCCAAATTCTCCATTCATTTTCAATGGCAACAACTTGGAAATGGGTTTACTCCTCCAATTTTCGTCCAGCAACGCCGAGACCATCGTTTCACCCCCACACTGATATAAAAGGTACCCAGCCGTATGGGTCTCTTTCCAAATTTGCTGCCACAAAAACACATTTTTTCCCCCCAAATTCTCCATTCATTTTCAATGGCAACAACTTGGAAATGGGTTTACTCCTCCAATTTTCGTCCAGCAACGCCGAGACCATCGTTTCACCCCCACACTGATATAAAAGGTACCCAGCCGTATGGGTCTCTTTCCAAATTTGCTGCCACAAAAACACATTTTTTTCCCCCCAAATTCTCCATTCATTTTCAATGGCAACAACTTGGAAATGGGTTTACTCCTCCAATTTTCGTTCAGCAACGCCGAGACCATCGTTTCACCCCCACACTGATATAAAAGGTACCCAGCCGTATGGGTCTCTTTCCAAATTTGCTGCCACAAAAACACATTTTTTTTCCCCCAAATTCTCCATTCATTTTCAATGGCAACAACTTGGAAATGGGTTTACTCCTCCAATTTTCGTCCAGCAACGCCGAGACCATCGTTTCACCCCCACACTGATATAAAAGGTACCCAGCCGTATGGGTCTCTTTCCAAATTTGCTGCCACAAAAACACATTTTTTTTCCCCCAAATTCTCCATTCATTTTCAATGGCAACAACTTGGAAATGGGTTTACTCCTCCAATTTTCGTCCAGCAACGCCGAGACCATCGTTTCACCCCCACACTGATATAAAAGGTACCCAGCCGTATGGGTCTCTTTCCAAATTTGCTGCCACAAAAACACATTTTTTTTCCCCCAAATTCTCCATTCATTTTCAATGGCAACAACTTGGAAATGGGTTTACTCCTCCAATTTTCGTCCAGCAACGCCGAGACCATCGTTTCACCCCCACACTGATATAAAAGGTACCCAGCCGTATGGGTCTCTTTCCAAATTTGCTGCCACAAAAACACATTTTTTTCCCCCAAATTCTCCATTCATTTTCAATGGCAACAACTTGGAAATGGGTTTACTCCTCCAATTTTCGTCCAGCAACGCCGAGACCATCGTTTCACCCCCACACTGATATAAAAGGTACCCAGCCGTATGGGTCTCTTTCCAAATTTGCTGCCACAAAAACACGTTTTTTTTCCCCCAAATTCTCCATTCATTTTCAATGGCAACAACTTGGAAATGGGTTTACTCCTCCAATTTTCGTCCAGCAACGCCGAGACCATCGTTTCACCCCCACACTGATATAAAAGGTACCCAGCCGTATGGGTCTCTTTCCAAATTTGCTGCCACAAAAACACATTTTTTTTCCCCCAAATTCTCCATTCATTTTCAATGGCAACAACTTGGAAATGGGTTTACTCCTCCAATTTTCGTCCAGCAACGCCGAGACCATCGTTTCACCCCCACACTGATATAAAAGGTACCCAGCCGTATGGGTCTCTTTCCAAATTTGCTGCCACAAAAACACATTTTTTTTCCCCCAAATTCTCCATTCATTTTCAATGGCAACAACTTGGAAATGGGTTTACTCCTCCAATTTTCATCCAGCAACGCCGAGACCATCGTTTCACCCCCACACTGATATAAAAGGTACCCAGCCGTATGGGTCTCTTTCCAAATTTGCTGCCACAAAAACACATTTTTTTCCCCCAAATTCTCCATTCATTTTCAATGGCAACAACTTGGAAATGGGTTTACTCCTCCAATTTTCGTCCAGCAACGCCGAGACCATCGTTTCACCCCCACACTGATATAAAAGGTACCCAGCCGTATGGGTCTCTTTCCAAATTTGGTGCCACAAAAACACATTTTTTCCCCCCCAAATTCTCCATTCATTTTCAATGGCAACAACTTGGAAATGGGTTTACTCCTCCAATTTTCGTCCAGCAACGCCGAGACCATCGTTTCACCCCCACACTGATATAAAAGGTACCCAGCCGTATGGGTCTCTTTCCAAATTTGGTGCCACAAAAACACATTTTTTCCCCCCCAAATTCTCCATTCATTTTCAATGGCAACAACTTGGAAATGGGTTTACTCCTCCAATTTTCGTCCAGCAACGCCGAGACCATCGTTTCACCCCCACACTGATATAAAAGGTACCCAGCCGTATGGGTCTCTTTCCAAATTTGGTGCCACAAAAACACATTTTTTTCCCCCAAATTCTCCATTCATTTTCAATGGCAACAACTTGGAAATGGGTTTACTCCTCCAATTTTCGTCCAGCAACGCCGAGACCATCGTTTCACCCCCACACTGATATAAAAGGTACCCAGCCGTATGGGTCTCTTTCCAAATTTGCTGCCACAAAAACACGTTTTTTTCCCCCCAAATTCTCCATTCATTTTCAATGGCAACAACTTGGAAATGGGTTTACTCCTCCAATTTTCGTCCAGCAACGCCGAGACCATCGTTTCACCCCCACACTGATATAAAAGGTACCCAGCCGTATGGGTCTCTTTCCAAATTTGGTGCCACAAAAACACATTTTTTTCCCCCAAATTCTCCATTCATTTTCAATGGCAACAACTTGGAAATGCGTTTACTCCACCAATTTTCATCCAGCAACGCCGAGACCATCGTTTCACCCCCACACTGATATAAAAGGTACCCAGCCGTATGGGTCTCTTTCCAAATTTGCTGCCACAAAAACACATTTTTTTCCCCCCAAATTCTCCATTCATTTTCAATGGCAACAACTTGGAAATGGGTTTACTCCTCCAATTTTCGTCCAGCAACGCCGAGACCATCGTTTCACCCCCACACTGATATAAAAGGTACCCAGCCGTATCGGTCTCTTTCCAAATTTGCTGCCACAAAAACACATTTTTTTCCCCCAAATTCTCCATTCATTTTCAATGGCAACAACTTGGAAATGGGTTTACTCCTCCAATTTTCGTCCAGCAACGCCGAGACCATCGTTTCACCCCCACACTGATATAAAAGGTACCCAGCCGTATGGGTCTCTTTCCAAATTTGCTGCCACAAAAACACATTTTTTTTCCCCCAAATTCCCCATTCATTTTCTATGGCAACAACTTGGGAATGGGTTTACTCCTCCAATTTTCGTCCAGCAATGCCGAGACCATCGTTTCACCCCCACACTGATATAAAAGGTACCCAGCCGTATGGGTCTCTTTCCAAATTTGCTGCCACAAAAACACATTTTTTTTCCCCCAAATTCCCCATTCATTTTCTATGGCAACAACTTGGGAATGGGTTTACTCCTCCAATTTTCGTCCAGCAATGCCGAGACCATCGTTTCACCCCCACACTGATATAAAAGGTACCCAGCCGTATGGGTCTCTTTCCAAATTTGCTGCCACAAAAACACATTTTTTTTCCCCCAAATTCTCCATTCATTTTCAATGGCAACAACTTCGGAATGGGTTTACTCCTCCAATTTTCGTCCAGCATCGCCGAGACCATCGTTTCACCCCCACACTGATATAAAAGGTACCCAGCCGTATGGGTCTCTTTCCAAAT
The DNA here is from genome assembly GCF_059441095.1 of Idiotropiscis lumnitzeri. Classification (NCBI taxonomy): domain Eukaryota; kingdom Metazoa; phylum Chordata; class Actinopteri; order Syngnathiformes; family Syngnathidae; genus Idiotropiscis; species Idiotropiscis lumnitzeri. Next base: position 987,767 of record NC_142410.1, read on the forward strand.
TTGCTGCCACAAAAACAAATTTTTTTCCCCCAAATTCTCCATTCATTTTCAATGGCAACAACTTGGAAATGGGTTTACTCCTCCAATTTTCGTCCAGCAATTCAATATTTCAGAGTCATTCAATATTATTCAAAGACATTCAGTCTCATTCAAAATCATTCCACAAAAAAAATTCCAGCCATTCCGCCTTCACACGCAATTTCTCCAGGAATTGCATTCTCTAGTTAATATTAAACTTATTCTGCCTGTTTTTTTGACGCTTAACTACTTCCACCTAATTCAACCGATTCACTTCATTCCACTTTTAACGTGTTCCACTTATTCATGTGATGGGGGCTTCCATTTTTCACGTCATTCACTTATTCAGATTATTCACTATTTCACATTTTTCACCCCAAATTCACCCCATTCATTTCGATTGGGACATTCAACATTTCACATTTAAATGCTTCCAGTTTGAAATTCAAGACATTCAGGTCATTCATTTCGCATTCCTTTAACTCCTTTCACACTATTCATGTGATTCACTATACCCATACATTCCCATTTCCCATTTTCACCCCCAAAAAAGCCACTTCAATAACCCCCTTCTTCGACACGCTCTAGCTTCTCTATTCTTCATCCGATTTTCACCGTTCCAACTTTGTTCTATTCCAAAAATTCACGCCATTCAGGCTTGTATTCTACACAACTTCACCTATTACCCATATTTCACAATTTCACTTTATTCACCCCCAAAAAACCCATTCATTTCCAATGGGAGATTCAACAATTCACTATTAAATGCTTCCAAATTCAAATTTAACACATTCAGGTCATTCATTTCACATTCCTGCAACTCCTTTCACATAATTCATGTGATTCACTATACCCATACATTCCCATTTCCCATTTTCACCCCCAAAACAGCCACTTCAATAACCCCCTTCTTCAACACGCTCTAGCTTCTCTATTCTTCATCCGATTTTCACCGTTCCAACTTCAATCATTCCCAAAAATTAACCCCATGAGAGTTTCCACTTAGCCCCCCCGGTTGCCCCCCCCTTTAAAAACAGCCCCGCCCCCTTCTTCGACGCGCGCCAGCTTCCCCATTCTTCATCCGATTTTCACCGTTCCAACTTCAATCATTCCCAAAAATTCACCCCATGAGAGTTTCCACTTGGCCCCCCCGGTCCCCCCCCCCTTTAAAAACAGCCCCGCCCCCTTCTTCGACGCACTCCAGCTTCCCCATTGTTCATCCGATTTTCACCGTTCCAACTTCAATCATTCCCAAAAATTAACCCCATGAGAGTTTCCACTTAGCCCCCCCGGTTGCCCCCCCCTTTAAAAACAGCCCCGCCCCCTTCTTCGACGCGCGCCAGCTTCCCCATTCTTCATCCGATTTTCACCGTTCCAACTTCAATCATTCCCAAAAATTCACCCCATGAGAGTTTCCACTTGGCCCCCCCGGTCCCCCCCCCCTTTAAAAACAGCCCCGCCCCCTTCTTCGATGCACTCCAGCTTCCCCATTGTTCATCCGATTTTCACCGTTCCAACTTCAATCATTCCCAAAAATTCACCCCATGAGAGTTTCCACTTAGCCCCCCCAGTTCCCCCCCCCTTTAAAAAACGCCCCGCCCCTTTCTTTGACGCGCTCCAGCTTCCACATTTTTCATCCGATTTTCACCATTCCAACTTCAATCATTCCCAAAAATTCACGCCATGCAGGTTTCCATTTAGACCCCCCGGTTCCCCCCCCCCTTTAAAAACCGCCCCGCCCCCTTCTTTGACATGCTCTATTTTCTCTATTCTTCATCCACTTAGGATATTAAATCCATTCAAGACATTCATCCAGGCTTCTATAAAGAGGGTTGGGTCAGTGGATTAGCAGCTGCTTCCATACTTGGAGGTTCTCGGTTCGATTCCCGGTCGTTGAATATTTTCCACGATCATTCAACATCCTTCCACCTTCCATTAATCACTGCCTTTCCCCATTTTCATTCGATGTCATTCACTATAATTCAACATTATTCAATATTTTTCAACATTATTCAATATTTTTTCTCTTTCATTCATGATGATTCAAGATAATTCACTATTATTCACTGTCATTCAAATCATTCAATTTCATTCACTATGATTCAAATTCATTCAACATTTCAGAGTCATTCAATATTATTCCACAACATTCAGCCTCATTCAAAATCATTCCACAAAAAAAATTCCAGCCATTCCGCCTTCACACGCAATTTCTCCAGGAATTGCATTCTCTAGTTGTGTGAAGGCGGTAGGCCTTCACACATATGTTATTCTGATTCTTTATTATTGTGTGAAGGCGGAAGGCCTTCACACATATGTTATTCTGATTCTTTATTATTATTATTGTGTGAAGGCGGTAGGCCTTCACACATATGTTATTCTGATTCTTTATTATTATTATTGTGTGAAGGCGAAGGCCTTCACACATATGTTATTCTGATTCTTTATTATTGTGTGAAGGCGGTAGGCCTTCACACATATGTTATTCTGATTCTTTATTATTATTATTATTATTAATATTATTAAACTTATTCCGCCTGTTTTTTTGACGCTTAACTACTTCCACCTAATTCAACCGATTCACTTCATTCCACTTTTAACGTGTTCCACTTATTCATGTGATGGGGGCTTCCATTTTTCACGTCATTCACTTATTCAGATTATTCACTATTTCACATTTTTCACCCCAAAATCACCCCATTCATTTCGATTGGGACATTCAACATTTCACATTTAAATGCTTCCAGTTTGAAATTCAAGACATTCAGGTCATTCATTTCGCATTCCTTTAACTCCTTTCACACTATTCATGTGATTCACTATACCCATACATTCCCATTTCCCATTTTCACCCCCAAAAAAGCCACTTCAATAACCCCCTTCTTCGACACGCTCTAGCTTCTCTATTCTTCATCCGATTTTCACCGTTCCAACTTTGTTCTATTCCAAAAATTCACGCCATTCAGGCTTGTATTCTTCACAACTTCACCTATTACCCATATTTCACAATTTCACTTTATTCACCCCCAAAAAACCCATTCATTTCCAATGGGAGATTCAACAATTCACTATTAAATGCTTCCAAATTAACATTTAACACATTCAGGTCATTCATTTCACATTCCTGCAACTCCTTTCACATAATTCATGTGATTCACTATACCCATACATTCCCATTTCCCATTTTCACCCCCAAAAAAGCCACTTCAATAACCCCCTTCTTCAACACGCTCTAGCTTCTCTATTCTTCATCCGATTTTCACCGTTCCAACTTCAATCATTCCCAAAAATTAACCCCATGAGAGTTTCCACTTAGCCCCCCCGGTTCCCCCCCCCTTTAAAAACAGCCCCGCCCCCTTCTTCGACGCGCGCCAGCTTCCCCATTCTTCATCCGATTTTCACCGTTCCAACTTCAATCATTCCCAAAAATTAACCCCATGAGAGTTTCCACTTAGCCCCCCCGGTTCCCCCCCCCTTTAAAAACAGCCCCGCCCCCTTCTTCGACGCACTCCAGCTTCCCCATTGTTCATCCGATTTTCACCGTTCCAACTTCAATCATTCCCAAAAATTAACCCCATGAGAGTTTCCACTTAGCCCCCCCGGTTGCCCCCCCCTTTAAAAACAGCCCCGCCCCCTTCTTCGACGCGCGCCAGCTTCCCCATTCTTCATCCGATTTTCACCGTTCCAACTTCAATCATTCCCAAAAATTCACCCCATGAGAGTTTCCACTTGGCCCCCCCGGTCCCCCCCCCCTTTAAAAACAGCCCCGCCCCCTTCTTCGACGCACTCCAGCTTCCCCATTGTTCATCCGATTTTCACCGTTCCAACTTCAATCATTCCCAAAAATTCACCCCATGAGAGTTTCCACTTAGCCCCCCCAGTTCCCCCCCCCTTTAAAAAACGCCCCGCCCCTTTCTTTGACACGCTCCAGCTTCCACATTTTTCATCCGATTTTCACCATTCCAACTTCAATCATTCCCAAAAATTCACGCCATGCAGGTTTCCACTTAGCCCCCCCGGTTGCCCCCCCCTTTAAAAACAGCCCCGCCCCCTTCTTCGACGCGCGCCAGCTTCCCCATTCTTCATCCGATTTTCACCGTTGCAACTTCAATCATTCCCAAAAATTCACCCCATGAGAGTTTCCACTTGGCCCCCCCGGTCCCCCCCCCCTTTAAAAACAGCCCCGCCCCCTTCTTCGACGCGCTCCAGCTTCCCCATTCTTCATCCGATTTTCACTGTTCCAACTTCAATCATTCCCAAAAATTCACCCCATGCAGGTTTCCATTTAGCCCCCCCGGTTTCCCCCCCCTTTAAAAACCGCCCCGCCCCCTTCTTTGACACGCTCCAGCTTCCCCATTTTTCAACATCATTCACTATAATTCAACATCCTTCCACCTTCCATCATTCACTATCATTCCACATTTTATTTCAATTCTATTCTCTACGATTCAAACTAATTCAATTACATTCTCTATGATTCAAAAATCATTCAATATCATTCCACATCCTTCCACCCAGATGGCTTCGACTCCGGAGCCTTCACACGCAATTTCTCCAGGAATTGCATTCTCTAGTTATTATTAATATTAAACTTATTCTGCCTGTTTTTTTGACGCTTAACTACTTCCACCTAATTCAACCGATTCACTTCATTCCACTTTTAACGTGTTCCACTTATTCATGTGATGGGGGCTTCCATTTTTCACGTCATTCACTTATTCAGATTATTCACTATTTCACATTTTTCACCCCAAAATCACCCCATTCATTTCGATTGGGACATTCAACATTTCACATTTAAATGCTTCCAGTTTGAAATTCAAGACATTCAGGTCATTCATTTCGCATTCCTTTAACTCCTTTCACACTATTCATGTGATTCACTATACCTATACATTCCCATTTCCCATTTTCACCCCCAAAAAAGCCACTTCAATAACCCCCTTCTTCGACACGCTCTAGCTTCTCTATTCTTCATCCGATTTTCACCGTTCCAACTTTGTTCTATTCCAAAAATTCACGCCATTCAGGCTTGTATTCTTCACAACTTCACCTATTACCCATATTTCACAATTTCACTTTATTCACCCCCAAAAAACCCATTCATTTCCAATGGGAGATTCAACAATTCACTATTAAATGCTTCCAAATTCAAATTTAACACATTCAGGTCATTCATTTCACATTCCTGCAACTCCTTTCACATAATTCATGTGATTCACTATACCCATACATTCCCATTTTCACCCCCAAAAAAGCCACTTCAATAACCCCCTTCTTCAACACGCTCTAGCTTCTCTATTCTTCATCCGATTTTCACCGTTCCAACTTCAATCATTCCCAAAAATTAACCCCATGAGAGTTTCCACTTAGCCCCCCCGGTTGCCCCCCCCTTTAAAAACAGCCCCGCCCCCTTCTTCGACGCGCGCCAGCTTCCCCATTCTTCATCCGATTTTCACCGTTCCAACTTCAATCATTCCCAAAAATTCACCCCATGAGAGTTTCCACTTGGCCCCCCCGGTCCCCCCCCCCCTTTAAAAACAGCCCCGCCCCCTTCTTCGACGCACTCCAGCTTCCCCATTGTTCATCCGATTTTCACCGTTCCAACTTCAATCATTCCCAAAAATTAACCCCATGAGAGTTTCCACTTAGCCCCCCCGGTTGCCCCCCCCTTTAAAAACAGCCCCGCCCCCTTCTTCGACGCGCGCCAGCTTCCCCATTCTTCATCCGATTTTCACCGTTCCAACTTCAATCATTCCCAAAAATTCACCCCATGAGAGTTTCCACTTGGCCCCCCCGGTCCCCCCCCCCTTTAAAAACAGCCCCGCCCCCTTCTTCGACGCACTCCAGCTTCCCCATTGTTCATCCGATTTTCACCGTTCCAACTTCAATCATTCCCAAAAATTCACCCCATGAGAGTTTCCACTTAGCCCCCCCAGTTCCCCCCCCCTTTAAAAAACGCCCCGCCCCTTTCTTTGACGCGCTCCAGCTTCCACATTTTTCATCCGATTTTCACCATTCCAACTTCAATCATTCCCAAAAATTCACGCCATGCAGGTTTCCATTTAGACCCCCCGGTTCCCCCCCCTTTAAAAACCGCCCCGCCCCCTTCTTTGACATGGTCTATTTTCTCTATTCTTCATCCACTTAGGATATTAAATCCATTCAAGACATTCATCCAGGCTTCTATAAAGAGGGTTGGGTCAGTGGATTAGCAGCTGCTTCCATACTTGGAGGTTCTCGGTTCGATTCCCGGTCGTTGAATATTTTCCACGATCATTCAACATCCTTCCACCTTCCATTAATCACTGCCTTTCCCCATTTTCATTCGATGTCATTCACTATAATTCAACATTATTCAATATTTTTCAACATTATTCAATATTTTTTCTCTTTCATTCATGATGATTCAAGATAATTCACTATTATTCACTGTCATTCAAATCATTCAATTTCATTCACTATGATTCAAATTCATTCAACATTTCAGAGTCATTCAATATTATTCCACAACATTCAGCCTCATTCAAAATCATTCCACAAAAAAAATTCCAGCCATTCCGCCTTCACACGCAATTTCTCCAGGAATTGCATTCTCTAGTTATTATTAATATTATTAAACTTATTCCGCCTGTTTTTTTGACGCTTAACTACTTCCACCTAATTCAACCGATTCACTTCATTCCACTTTTAACGTGTTCCACTTATTCATGTGATGGGGGCTTCCATTTTTCACGTCATTCACTTATTCAGATTATTCACTATTTCACATTTTTCACCCCAAAATCACCCCATTCATTTCGATTGGGACATTCAACATTTCACATTTAAATGCTTCCAGTTTGAAATTCAAGACATTCAGGTCATTCATTTCGCATTCCTTTAACTCCTTTCACACTATTCATGTGATTCACTATACCCATACATTCCCATTTCCCATTTTCACCCCCAAAAAAGCCACTTCAATAACCCCCTTCTTCGACACGCTCTAGCTTCTCTATTCTTCATCCGATTTTCACCGTTCCAACTTTGTTCTATTCCAAAAATTCACGCCATTCAGGCTTGTATTCTTCACAACTTCACCTATTACCCATATTTCACAATTTCACTTTATTCACCCCCAAAAAACCCATTCATTTCCAATGGGAGATTCAACAATTCACTATTAAATGCTTCCAAATTCAAATTTAACACATTCAGGTCATTCATTTCACATTCCTGCAACTCCTTTCACATAATTCATGTGATTCACTATACCCATACATTCCCATTTTCACCCCCAAAACAGCCACTTCAATAACCCCCTTCTTCAACACGCTCTAGCTTCCCTATTCTTCATCCGATTTTCACCGTTCCAACTTCAATCATTCCCAAAAATTAACCCCATGAGAGTTTCCACTTAGCCCCCCCGGTTGCCCCCCCCTTTAAAAACAGCCCCGCCCCCTTCTTCGACGCGCGCCAGCTTCCCCATTCTTCATCCGATTTTCACCGTTCCAACTTCAATCATTCCCAAAAATTCACCCCATGAGAGTTTCCACTTAGCCCCCCCGGTTGCCCCCCCCTTTAAAAACAGCCCCGCCCCCTTCTTCGACGCGCGCCAGCTTCCCCATTGTTCATCCGATTTTCACCGTTCCAACTTCAATCATTCCCAAAAATTCACCCCATGAGAGTTTCCACTTGGCCCCCCCGGTTGCCCCCCCCTTTAAAAACAGCCCCGCCCCCTTCTTCGACGCGCGCCAGCTTCCCCATTCTTCATCCGATTTTCACCGTTCCAACTTCAATCATTCCCAAAAATTCACCCCATGAGAGTTTCCACTTGGCCCCCCCGGTCCCCCCCCCCCTTTAAAAACAGCCCCGCCCCCTTCTTCGACGCACTCCAGCTTCCCCATTGTTCATCCGATTTTCACCGTTCCAACTTCAATCATTCCCAAAAATTAACCCCATGAGAGTTTCCACTTAGCCCCCCCGGTTGCCCCCCCCTTTAAAAACAGCCCCGCCCCCTTCTTCGACGCGCGCCAGCTTCCCCATTCTTCATCCGATTTTCACCGTTCCAACTTCAATCATTCCCAAAAATTCACCCCATGAGAGTTTCCACTTGGCCCCCCCGGTCCCCCCCCCCTTTAAAAACAGCCCCGCCCCCTTCTTCGACGCACTCCAGCTTCCCCATTGTTCATCCGATTTTCACCGTTCCAACTTCAATCATTCCCAAAAATTCACCCCATGAGAGTTTCCACTTAGCCCCCCCAGTTCCCCCCCCCTTTAAAAAACGCCCCGCCCCTTTCTTTGACGCGCTCCAGCTTCCACATTTTTCATCCGATTTTCACCATTCCAACTTCAATCATTCCCAAAAATTCACGCCATGCAGGTTTCCATTTAGACCCCCCGGTTCCCCCCCCCTTTAAAAACCGCCCCGCCCCCTTCTTTGACATGCTCTATTTTCTCTATTCTTCATCCACTTAGGATATTAAATCCATTCAAGACATTCATCCAGGCTTCTATAAAGAGGGTTGGGTCAGTGGATTAGCAGCTGCTTCCATACTTGGAGGTTCTCGGTTCGATTCCCGGTCGTTGAATATTTTCCACGATCATTCAACATCCTTCCACCTTCCATTAATCACTGCCTTTCCCCATTTTCATTCGATGTCATTCACTATAATTCAACATTATTCAATATTTTTCAACATTATTCAATATTTTTTCTCTTTCATTCATGATGATTCAAGATAATTCACTATTATTCACTGTCATTCAAATCATTCAATTTCATTCACTGTGATTCAAATTCATTCAACATTTCAGAGTCATTCAATATTATTCCACAACATTCAGCCTCATTCAAAATCATTCCACAAAAAAAATTCCAGCCATTCCGCCTTCACACGCAATTTCTCCAGGAATTGCATTCTCTAGTGTTACTAAGCAATTACTTCATTTTTTCCAGCCCCAAAACTTTGGCACGAAACTACTCTCGCATTTTTCGTCCGATTCTCACCGTTCATACTTCAATCTATTCCAAAAATTCCCACCATGGGGGCTTCCATTTTTCATGTTTCTATCTTTTTCACTTTTTTCACCATTTCCCCTTTTTCACCCCCTAAAACCCCATTCATTTCCAATGGGGCATTCTACATTGCACAAATGCATCCACTTAGGATATTAAATCCATTCAAGACATTCATCCAGGCTTCTCTAAAGAGGGTTGGATCAGTGGATTAGCAGCTGCCTCCATACTTGGAGGTTCTCGGTTCCATTCCCCGTCGGTTGAATCTTTTCCTCGATCATTCAACATCCTTCCACCTTCCATTAATCACTGCCTTTCCCCATTTTCATTCAATGTCATTCACTATAATTCAACATTATTCTATATTTTTCAACATTATTCAATATTTTTCAACATTATTCAATATTTTTTCTCTTTCATTCATGATGATTCAATAGAATTCACTATTATTCACTGTCATTCAAATCATTCAATTTCATTCACTATGATTCAAATTCATTCAATCTCATTCAATATTATTCAAAGACATTCAGTCTCATTCGAAATCATTCCACAAAAAAAATTCCAGCCATTCCGCCTTCACACGCAATTTCTCCAGGAATTGCATTCTCTAGTTGTGTGAAGGCGGTAGGCCTTCACACATATGTTATTCTGATTCTTTATTATTGTGTGAAGGCGGTAGGCCTTCACACATATGTTATTCTGATTCTTTATTATTATTATTAATATTAAACTTATTCTGCCTGTTTTTTTGACGCTTAACTACTTCCACCTAATTCAACCGATTCACTTCATTCCACTTTTAACGTGTTCCACTTATTCATGTGATGGGGGCTTCCATTTTTCACGTCATTCACTTATTCAGATTATTCACTATTTCACATTTTTCACCCCAAATTCACCCCATTCATTTCGATTGGGACATTCAACATTTCACATTTAAATGCTTCCAGTTTGAAATTCAAGACATTCAGGTCATTCATTTCGCATTCCTTTAACTCCTTTCACACTATTCATGTGATTCACTATACCCATACATTCCCATTTCCCATTTTCACCCCCAAAAAAGCCACTTCAATAACCCCCTTCTTTGACACGCTCTAGCTTCTCTATTCTTCATCCGATTTTCACCGTTCCAACTTTGTTCTATTCCAAAAATTCACGCCATTCAGGCTTGTATTCTTCACAACTTCACCTATTACCCATATTTCACAATTTCACTTTATTCACCCCCAAAAAACCCATTCATTTCCAATGGGAGATTCAACAATTCACTATTAAATGCTTCCAAATTCAAATTTAACACATTCAGGTCATTCATTTCACATTCCTGCAACTCCTTTCACATAATTCATGTGATTCACTATACCCATACATTCCCATTTCCCATTTTCACCCCCAAAAAAGCCACTTCAATAACCCCCTTCTTCAACACGCTCTAGCTTCTCTATTCTTCATCCGATTTTCACCGTTCCAACTTCAATCATTCCCAAAAATTAACCCCATGAGAGTTTCCACTTAGCCCCCCCGGTCCCCCCCCCCTTTAAAAACAGCCCCGCCCCCTTCTTCGACGCGCGCCAGCTTCCCCATTCTTCATCCGATTTTCACCGTTCCAACTTCAATCATTCCCAAAAATTCACCCCATGAGAGTTTCCACTTGGCCCCCCCGGTCCCCCCCCCCTTTAAAAACAGCCCCGCCCCCTTCTTCGACGCACTCCAGCTTCCCCATTGTTCATCCGATTTTCACCGTTCCAACTTCAATCATTCCCAAAAATTCACCCCATGAGAGTTTCCACTTGGCCCCCCCAGTTCCCCCCCCCTTTAAAAACAGCCCCGCCCCCTTCTTTGACGCGCTCCAGCTTCCCCATTCTTCATCCGATTTTCACCGTTCCAACTTCAATCATTCCCAAAAATTAACCCCATGAGAGTTTCCACTTAGCCCCCCCGGTTGCCCCCCCCTTTAAAAACAGCCCCGCCCCCTTCTTCGACGCGCGCCAGCTTCCCCATTCTTCATCCGATTTTCACCGTTCCAACTTCAATCATTCCCAAAAATTCACCCCATGAGAGTTTCCACTTGGCCCCCCCGGTCCCCCCCCCCCTTTAAAAACAGCCCCGCCCCCTTCTTCGACGCACTCCAGCTTCCCCATTGTTCATCCGATTTTCACCGTTCCAACTTCAATCATTCCCAAAAATTCACCCCATGAGAGTTTCCACTTAGCCCCCCCAGTTCCCCCCCCCTTTAAAAAACGCCCCGCCCCTTTCTTTGACACGCTCCAGCTTCCACATTTTTCATCCGATTTTCACCATTCCAACTTCAATCATTCCCAAAAATTCACGCCATGCAGGTTTCCATTTAGACCCCCCGGTTCCCCCCCCCTTTAAAAACCGCCCCGCCCCCTTCTTTGACATGCTCTATTTTCTCTATTCTTCATCCACTTAGGATATTAAATCCATTCAAGACATTCATCCAGGCTTCTATAAAGAGGGTTGGGTCAGTGGATTAGCAGCTGCTTCCATACTTGGAGGTTCTCGGTTCGATTCCCGGTCGTTGAATATTTTCCACGATCATTCAACATCCTTCCACCTTCCATTAATCACTGCCCTTCCCCATTTTCATTCGATGTCATTCACTATAATTCAACATTATTCAATATTTTTCAACATTATTCAATATTTTTTCTCTTTCATTCATGATGATTCAAGATAATTCACTATTATTCACTGTCATTCAAATCATTCAATTTCATTCACTATGATTCAAATTCATTCAACATTTCAGAGTCATTCAATATTATTCCACAACATTCAGCCTCATTCAAAATCATTCCACAAAAAAAATTCCAGCCATTCCGCCTTCACACGCAATTTCTCCAGGAATTGCATTCTCTAGTTGTGTGAAGGCGGTAGGCCTTCACACATATGTTATTCTGATTCTTTATTATTATTAATATTAAACTTATTCTGCCTGTTTTTTTGACGCTTAACTACTTCCACCTAATTCAACCGATTCACTTCATTCCACTTTTAACGTGTTCCACTTATTCATGTGATGGGGGCTTCCATTTTTCACGTCATTCACTTATTCAGATTATTCACTATTTCACATTTTTCACCCCAAATTCACCCCATTCATTTCGATTGGGACATTCAACATTTCACATTTAAATGCTTCCAGTTTGAAATTCAAGACATTCAGGTCATTCATTTCGCATTCCTTTAACTCCTTTCACACTATTCATGTGATTCACTATACCCATACATTCCCATTTCCCATTTTCACCCCCAAAAAAGCCACTTCAATAACCCCCTTCTTCGACACGCTCTAGCTTCTCTATTCTTCAGCCGATTTTCACCGTTCCAACTTTGTTCTATTCCAAAAATTCACGCCATTCAGGCTTGTATTCTTCACAACTTCACCTATTACCCATATTTCACAATTTCACTTTATTCACCCCCAAAAAACCCATTCATTTCCAATGGGAGATTCAACAATTCACTATTAAATGCTTCCAAATTCAAATTTAACACATTCAGGTCATTCATTTCACATTCCTGCAACTCCTTTCACATAATTCATGTGATTCACTATACCCATACATTCCCATTTCCCATTTTCACCCCCAAAAAAGCCACTTCAATAACCCCCTTCTTCAACACGCTCTAGCTTCTCTATTCTTCATCCGATTTTCACCGTTCCAACTTCAATCATTCCCAAAAATTAACCCCATGAGAGTTTCCACTTAGCCCCCCCGGTCCCCCCCCCCTTTAAAAACAGCCCCGCCCCCTTCTTCGACGCGCGCCAGCTTCCCCATTCTTCATCCGATTTTCACCGTTCCAACTTCAATCATTCCCAAAAATTCACCCCATGAGAGTTTCCACTTGGCCCCCCCGGTCCCCCCCCCCTTTAAAAACAGCCCCGCCCCCTTCTTCGACGCACTCCAGCTTCCCCATTGTTCATCCGATTTTCACCGTTCCAACTTCAATCATTCCCAAAAATTCACCCCATGAGAGTTTCCACTTGGCCCCCCCGGTTCCCCCCCCCTTTAAAAACAGCCCCGCCCCCTTCTTTGACGCGCTCCAGCTTCCCCATTCTTCATCCGATTTTCACCGTTCCAACTTCAATCATTCCCAAAAATTAACCCCATGAGAGTTTCCACTTAGCCCCCCCGGTTGCCCCCCCCTTTAAAAACAGCCCCGCCCCCTTCTTCGACGCGCGCCAGCTTCCCCATTCTTCATCCGATTTTCACCGTTCCAACTTCAATCATTCCCAAAAATTCACCCCATGAGAGTTTCCACTTGGCCCCCCCGGTCCCCCCCCCCCTTTAAAAACAGCCCCGCCCCCTTCTTCGACGCACTCCAGCTTCCCCATTGTTCATCCGATTTTCACCGTTCCAACTTCAATCATTCCCAAAAATTCACCCCATGAGAGTTTCCACTTAGCCCCCCCGGTTTCCCCCCCCTTTAAAAACCGCCCCGCCCCCTTCTTTGACACGCTCCAGCTTCCCCATTTTTCAACATCATTCACTATAATTCAACATCCTTCCACCTTCCATCATTCACTATCATTCCACATTTTATTTCAATTCTATTCTCTACGATTCAAACTAATTCAATTACATTCTCTATGATTCAAAAATCATTCAATATCATTCCACATCCTTCCACCCAGATGGCTTCGACTCCGGAGCCTTCACACGCAATTTCTCCAGGAATTGCATTCTCTAGTGTTACTAAGCAATTACTTCATTTTTTCCAGCCTCAAACCTTTGGCACGAAACTACTCTCGCATTTTTCGTCCGATTCTCACCGTTCCTACCTCAATCTATTCCAAAAATTCCCGCCATGGGGGCTTCCATTTTTTGTGTTTCTATCTTTTTCACATTTTTCACCATTTCACCTTTTTCACCCCCTAAAACCCCATTCATTTCCAATGGGGCATTCAACATTGCACAAATGCATCCACTTAGGATATTAAATCCATTCAAGACATTCATCCAGGCTTCAATAAAGAGGGTTGGGTCAGTGGATTAGCTGCTGCCTCCATACTTGGAGGTTCTCGGTTCGATTCCCGGTCGTTAAATATTTTTCAAGATCATTCAACATCCTTCCACCTTCCATTAATCACTGCCTTTCCCCATTTTCATTCGATGTCATTCACTATAATTCCACATTATTCAATATTTTTCAACATTATTCAATATTTTTTCTATTTCATTCATGATGATTCAATAGAATTCACTATTATTCACTGTCATTCAAATCATTCAATTTCATTCACTATGATTAGAATTCATTCAACCTCATTCAATATTTCAGAGTCATTCAATATTATTCAAAGACATTCAGTCTCATTCAAAATCATTCCACAAAAAAAATTCCAGCCATTCCGCCTTCACACGCAATTTCTCCAGGAATTGCATTCTCTAGTTATTATTAATATTAAACTTATTCTGCCTGTTTTTTTGACGCTTAACTACTTCCACCTAATTCAACCGATTCACTTCATTCCACTTTTAACGTGTTCCACTTATTCATGTGATGGGGGCTTCCATTTTTCACGTCATTCACTTATTCAGATTATTCACTATTTCACATTTTTCACCCCAAATTCACCCCATTCATTTCGATTGGGACATTCAACATTTCACATTTAAATGCTTCCAGTTTGAAATTCAAGACATTCAGGTCATTCATTTCGCATTCCTTTAACTCCTTTCACACTATTCATGTGATTCACTATACCCATACATTCCCATTTCCCATTTTCACCCCCAAAAAAGCCACTTCAATAACCCCCTTCTTTGACACGCTCTAGCTTCTCTATTCTTCATCCGATTTTCACCGTTCCAACTTTGTTCTATTCCAAAAATTCACGCCATTCAGGCTTGTATTCTTCACAACTTCACCTATTACCCATATTTCACAATTTCACTTTATTCACCCCCAAAAAACCCATTCATTTCCAATGGGAGATTCAACAATTCACTATTAAATGCTTCCAAATTCAAATTTAACACATTCAGGTCATTCATTTCACATTCCTGCAACTCCTTTCACATAATTCATGTGATTCACTATACCCATACATTCCCATTTCCCATTTTCACCCCCAAAAAAGCCACTTCAATAACCCCCTTCTTCAACACGCTCTAGCTTCTCTATTCTTCATCCGATTTTCACCGTTCCAACTTCAATCATTCCCAAAAATTAACCCCATGAGAGTTTCCACTTAGCCCCCCCGGTCCCCCCCCCCTTTAAAAACAGCCCCGCCCCCTTCTTCGACGCGCGCCAGCTTCCCCATTCTTCATCCGATTTTCACCGTTCCAACTTCAATCATTCCCAAAAATTCACCCCATGAGAGTTTCCACTTGGCCCCCCCGGTCCCCCCCCCCTTTAAAAACAGCCCCGCCCCCTTCTTCGACGCACTCCAGCTTCCCCATTGTTCATCCGATTTTCACCGTTCCAACTTCAATCATTCCCAAAAATTCACCCCATGAGAGTTTCCACTTGGCCCCCCCAGTTCCCCCCCCCTTTAAAAACAGCCCCGCCCCCTTCTTTGACGCGCTCCAGCTTCCCCATTCTTCATCCGATTTTCACCGTTCCAACTTCAATCATTCCCAAAAATTAACCCCATGAGAGTTTCCACTTAGCCCCCCCGGTTGCCCCCCCCTTTAAAAACAGCCCCGCCCCCTTCTTCGACGCGCGCCAGCTTCCCCATTCTTCATCCGATTTTCACCGTTCCAACTTCAATCATTCCCAAAAATTCACCCCATGAGAGTTTCCACTTGGCCCCCCCGGTCCCCCCCCCCCTTTAAAAACAGCCCCGCCCCCTTCTTCGACGCACTCCAGCTTCCCCATTGTTCATCCGATTTTCACCGTTCCAACTTCAATCATTCCCAAAAATTCACCCCATGAGAGTTTCCACTTAGCCCCCCCAGTTCCCCCCCCCTTTAAAAAACGCCCCGCCCCTTTCTTTGACACGCTCCAGCTTCCACATTTTTCATCCGATTTTCACCATTCCAACTTCAATCATTCCCAAAAATTCACGCCATGCAGGTTTCCATTTAGACCCCCCGGTTCCCCCCCCCTTTAAAAACCGCCCCGCCCCCTTCTTTGACATGCTCTATTTTCTCTATTCTTCATCCACTTAGGATATTAAATCCATTCAAGACATTCATCCAGGCTTCTATAAAGAGGGTTGGGTCAGTGGATTAGCAGCTGCTTCCATACTTGGAGGTTCTCGGTTCGATTCCCGGTCGTTGAATATTTTCCACGATCATTCAACATCCTTCCACCTTCCATTAATCACTGCCCTTCCCCATTTTCATTCGATGTCATTCACTATAATTCAACATTATTCAATATTTTTCAACATTATTCAATATTTTTTCTCTTTCATTCATGATGATTCAAGATAATTCACTATTATTCACTGTCATTCAAATCATTCAATTTCATTCACTATGATTCAAATTCATTCAACATTTCAGAGTCATTCAATATTATTCCACAACATTCAGCCTCATTCAAAATCATTCCACAAAAAAAATTCCAGCCATTCCGCCTTCACACGCAATTTCTCCAGGAATTGCATTCTCTAGTTGTGTGAAGGCGGTAGGCCTTCACACATATGTTATTCTGATTCTTTATTATTATTATTATTATTAATATTATTAAACTTATTCCGCCTGTTTTTTTGACGCTTAACTACTTCCACCTAATTCAACCGATTCACTTCATTCCACTTTTAACGTGTTCCACTTATTCATGTGATGGGGGCTTCCATTTTTCACGTCATTCACTTATTCAGATTATTCACTATTTCACATTTTTCACCCCAAAATCACCCCATTCATTTCGATTGGGACATTCAACATTTCACATTTAAATGCTTCCAGTTTGAAATTCAAGACATTCAGGTCATTCATTTCGCATTCCTTTAACTCCTTTCACACTATTCATGTGATTCACTATACCC
The DNA here is from genome assembly GCF_059441095.1 of Idiotropiscis lumnitzeri. Lineage (NCBI taxonomy): Eukaryota > Metazoa > Chordata > Actinopteri > Syngnathiformes > Syngnathidae > Idiotropiscis > Idiotropiscis lumnitzeri. Next base: position 1,004,764 of record NC_142410.1, read on the forward strand.
ATACATTCCCATTTCCCATTTTCACCCCCAAAAAAGCCACTTCAATAACCCCCTTCTTCGACACGCTCTAGCTTCTCTATTCTTCATCCGATTTTCACCGTTCCAACTTTGTTCTATTCCAAAAATTCACGCCATTCAGGCTTGTATTCTTCACAACTTCACCTATTACCCATATTTCACAATTTCACTTTATTCACCCCCAAAAAACCCATTCATTTCCAATGGGAGATTCAACAATTCACTATTAAATGCTTCCAAATTCAAATTTAACACATTCAGGTCATTCATTTCACATTCCTGCAACTCCTTTCACATAATTCATGTGATTCACTATACCCATACATTCCCATTTCCCATTTTCACCCCCAAAACAGCCACTTCAATAACCCCCTTCTTCAACACGCTCTAGCTTCCCTATTCTTCATCCGATTTTCACCGTTCCAACTTCAATCATTCCCAAAAATTAACCCCATGAGAGTTTCCACTTAGCCCCCCCGGTTGCCCCCCCCTTTAAAAACAGCCCCGCCCCCTTCTTCGACGCGCGCCAGCTTCCCCATTCTTCATCCGATTTTCATCGTTCCAACTTCAATCATTCCCAAAAATTCACCCCATGAGAGTTTCCACTTGGCCCCCCCGGTCCCCTCCCCCTTTAAAAACAGCCCCGCCCCCTTCTTCGACGCACTCCAGCTTCCCCATTGTTCATCCGATTTTCACCGTTCCAACTTCAATCATTCCCAAAAATTCACCCCATGAGAGTTTCCACTTAGCCCCCCCAGTTCCCCCCCCCTTTAAAAAACGCCCCGCCCCTTTCTTTGACACGCTCCAGCTTCCACATTTTTCATCCGATTTTCACCATTCCAACTTCAATCATTCCCAAAAATTCACGCCATGCAGGTTTCCATTTAGACCCCCCGGTTCCCCCCCCCTTTAAAAACCGCCCCGCCCCCTTCTTTGACATGCTCTATTTTCTCTATTCTTCATCCGATTTTCACCGTTGCAACTTCAATCATTCCCAAAAATTCACCCCATGAGAGTTTCCACTTGGCCCCCCCGGTCCCCCCCCCCTTTAAAAACAGCCCCGCCCCCTTCTTCGACGCGCTCCAGCTTCCCCATTCTTCATCCGATTTTCACTGTTCCAACTTCAATCATTCCCAAAAATTCACCCCATGCAGGTTTCCATTTAGCCCCCCCGGTTTCCCCCCCCTTTAAAAACCGCCCCGCCCCCTTCTTTGACACGCTCCAGCTTCCCCATTTTTCAACATCATTCACTATAATTCAACATCCTTCCACCTTCCATCATTCACTATCATTCCACATTTTATTTCAATTCTATTCTCTACGATTCAAACTAATTCAATTACATTCTCTATGATTCAAAAATCATTCAATATCATTCCACATCCTTCCACCCAGATGGCTTCGACTCCGGAGCCTTCACACGCAATTTCTCCAGGAATTGCATTCTCTAGTGTTACTAAGCAATTACTTCATTTTTTCCAGCCCCAAAACTTTGGCACGAAACTACTCTCGCATTTTACGTCCGATTCTCACCGTTCCTACTTCAATCTATTCCAAAAATGCCTGCCATGGGGGCTTCCATTTTTCGTGTTTCTATCTTTTTCACATTTTTCACCATTTCACCTTTTTCACCCCCTAAAACCCCATTCATTTCCAATGGGGCATTCAACATTGCACAAATGCATCCACTTAGGATATTAAATCCATTCAAGACATTCATCCAGGCTTCGATAAAGAGGGTTGGGTCAGTGGATTAGCTGCTGCCTCCATACTTGGAGGTTCTCGATTCGATTCCCGGTCGTTAAATATTTTCCAAGATCATTCAACATCCTTCCACCTTCCATTAATCACTGCCTTTCCCCATTTTCATTCGATGTCATTCACTATAATTCCACATTATTCAATATTTTTCAACATTATTCAATATTTTTCAACATTATTCAATATTTTTTTCTATTTCATTCATGATGATTCAATAAAATTCACTATTATTCACTGTCATTCAAATCATTCAATTTCATTCACTATGTTTCAAATTCATTCAACCTCATTCAATATTTCAGAGTCATTCAATATTATTCAAAAACATTCAGTCACATTCAAAATCATTCCACGAAAAAAATTCCAGCCTTTCCGCCTTCACACGCAATTTCTCCAGGAATTGCATTCTCTAGTGTTACTAAGCAATTACTTCATTTTTTCCAGCCTCAAACCTTTGGCACGAAACTACTCTCGCATTTTTCGTCCGATTCTCACCGTTCCTACCTCAATCTATTCCAAAAATTCCCGCCATGGGGGCTTCCATTTTTTGTGTTTCTATCTTTTTCACATTTTTCACCATTTCACCTTTTTCACCCCCTAAAACCCCATTCATTTCCAATGGGGCATTCAACATTGCACAAATGCATCCACTTAGGATATTAAATCCATTCAAGACATTCATCCAGGCTTCAATAAAGAGGGTTGGGTCAGTGGATTAGCTGCTGCCTCCATACTTGGAGGTTCTCGGTTCGATTCCCGGTCGTTAAATATTTTTCAAGATCATTCAACATCCTTCCACCTTCCATTAATCACTGCCTTTCCCCATTTTCATTCGATGTCATTCACTATAATTCCACATTATTCAATATTTTTCAACATTATTCAATATTTTTTCTATTTCATTCATGATGATTCAATAGAATTCACTATTATTAACTGTCATTCAAATCATTCAATTTCATTCACTATGATTAGAATTCATTCAACCTCATTCAATATTTCAGAGTCATTCAATATTATTCAAAGACATTCAGTCTCATTCAAAATCATTCCACAAAAAAAATTCCAGCCATTCCGCCTTCACACGCAATTTCTCCAGGAATTGCATTCTCTAGTGTTACTAAGCAATTACTTCATTTTTTCCAGCCTCAAACCTTTGGCACGAAACTACTCTCGCATTTTTCGTCCGATTCTCACCGTTCCTACCTCAATCTATTCCAAAAATTCCCGCCATGGGGGCTTCCATTTTTTGTGTTTCTATCTTTTTCACATTTTTCACCATTTCACCTTTTTCACCCCCTAAAACCCCATTCATTTCCAATGGGGCATTCAACATTGCACAAATGCATCCACTTAGGATATTAAATCCATTCAAGACATTCATCCAGGCTTCAATAAAGAGGGTTGGGTCAGTGGATTAGCTGCTGCCTCCATACTTGGAGGTTCTCGGTTCGATTCCCGGTCGTTAAATATTTTTCAAGATCATTCAACATCCTTCCACCTTCCATTAATCACTGCCTTTCCCCATTTTCATTCGATGTCATTCACTATAATTCCACATTATTCAATATTTTTCAACATTATTCAATATTTTTTCTATTTCATTCATGATGATTCAATAGAATTCACTATTATTCACTGTCATTCAAATCATTCAATTTCATTCACTATGATTAGAATTCATTCAACCTCATTCAATATTTCAGAGTCATTCAATATTATTCAAAGACATTCAGTCTCATTCAAAATCATTCCACAAAAAAAATTCCAGCCATTCCGCCTTCACACGCAATTTCTCCAGGAATTGCATTCTCTAGTTATTATTAATATTAAACTTATTCTGCCTGTTTTTTTGACGCTTAACTACTTCCACCTAATTCAACCGATTCACTTCATTCCACTTTTAACGTGTTCCACTTATTCATGTGATGGGGGCTTCCATTTTTCACGTCATTCACTTATTCAGATTATTCACTATTTCACATTTTTCACCCCAAATTCACCCCATTCATTTCGATTGGGACATTCAACATTTCACATTTAAATGCTTCCAGTTTGAAATTCAAGACATTCAGGTCATTCATTTCGCATTCCTTTAACTCCTTTCACACTATTCATGTGATTCACTATACCCATACATTCCCATTTCCCATTTTCACCCCCAAAAAAGCCACTTCAATAACCCCCTTCTTTGACACGCTCTAGCTTCTCTATTCTTCATCCGATTTTCACCGTTCCAACTTTGTTCTATTCCAAAAATTCACGCCATTCAGGCTTGTATTCTTCACAACTTCACCTATTACCCATATTTCACAATTTCACTTTATTCACCCCCAAAAAACCCATTCATTTCCAATGGGAGATTCAACAATTCACTATTAAATGCTTCCAAATTCAAATTTAACACATTCAGGTCATTCATTTCACATTCCTGCAACTCCTTTCACATAATTCATGTGATTCACTATACCCATACATTCCCATTTCCCATTTTCACCCCCAAAAAAGCCACTTCAATAACCCCCTTCTTCAACACGCTCTAGCTTCTCTATTCTTCATCCGATTTTCACCGTTCCAACTTCAATCATTCCCAAAAATTAACCCCATGAGAGTTTCCACTTAGCCCCCCCGGTCCCCCCCCCCTTTAAAAACAGCCCCGCCCCCTTCTTCGACGCGCGCCAGCTTCCCCATTCTTCATCCGATTTTCACCGTTCCAACTTCAATCATTCCCAAAAATTCACCCCATGAGAGTTTCCACTTGGCCCCCCCGGTCCCCCCCCCCTTTAAAAACAGCCCCGCCCCCTTCTTCGACGCACTCCAGCTTCCCCATTGTTCATCCGATTTTCACCGTTCCAACTTCAATCATTCCCAAAAATTCACCCCATGAGAGTTTCCACTTGGCCCCCCCAGTTCCCCCCCCCTTTAAAAACAGCCCCGCCCCCTTCTTTGACGCGCTCCAGCTTCCCCATTCTTCATCCGATTTTCACCGTTCCAACTTCAATCATTCCCAAAAATTAACCCCATGAGAGTTTCCACTTAGCCCCCCCGGTTGCCCCCCCCTTTAAAAACAGCCCCGCCCCCTTCTTCGACGCGCGCCAGCTTCCCCATTCTTCATCCGATTTTCACCGTTCCAACTTCAATCATTCCCAAAAATTCACCCCATGAGAGTTTCCACTTGGCCCCCCCGGTCCCCCCCCCCCTTTAAAAACAGCCCCGCCCCCTTCTTCGACGCACTCCAGCTTCCCCATTGTTCATCCGATTTTCACCGTTCCAACTTCAATCATTCCCAAAAATTCACCCCATGAGAGTTTCCACTTAGCCCCCCCAGTTCCCCCCCCCTTTAAAAAACGCCCCGCCCCTTTCTTTGACACGCTCCAGCTTCCACATTTTTCATCCGATTTTCACCATTCCAACTTCAATCATTCCCAAAAATTCACGCCATGCAGGTTTCCATTTAGACCCCCCGGTTCCCCCCCCCTTTAAAAACCGCCCCGCCCCCTTCTTTGACATGCTCTATTTTCTCTATTCTTCATCCACTTAGGATATTAAATCCATTCAAGACATTCATCCAGGCTTCTATAAAGAGGGTTGGGTCAGTGGATTAGCAGCTGCTTCCATACTTGGAGGTTCTCGGTTCGATTCCCGGTCGTTGAATATTTTCCACGATCATTCAACATCCTTCCACCTTCCATTAATCACTGCCCTTCCCCATTTTCATTCGATGTCATTCACTATAATTCAACATTATTCAATATTTTTCAACATTATTCAATATTTTTTCTCTTTCATTCATGATGATTCAAGATAATTCACTATTATTCACTGTCATTCAAATCATTCAATTTCATTCACTATGATTCAAATTCATTCAACATTTCAGAGTCATTCAATATTATTCCACAACATTCAGCCTCATTCAAAATCATTCCACAAAAAAAATTCCAGCCATTCCGCCTTCACACGCAATTTCTCCAGGAATTGCATTCTCTAGTGTTACTAAGCAATTACTTCATTTTTTCCAGCCTCAAACCTTTGGCACGAAACTACTCTCGCATTTTTCGTCCGATTCTCACCGTTCCTACCTCAATCTATTCCAAAAATTCCCGCCATGGGGGCTTCCATTTTTTGTGTTTCTATCTTTTTCACATTTTTCACCATTTCACCTTTTTCACCCCCTAAAACCCCATTCATTTCCAATGGGGCATTCAACATTGCACAAATGCATCCACTTAGGATATTAAATCCATTCAAGACATTCATCCAGGCTTCAATAAAGAGGGTTGGGTCAGTGGATTAGCTGCTGCCTCCATACTTGGAGGTTCTCGGTTCGATTCCCGGTCGTTAAATATTTTTCAAGATCATTCAACATCCTTCCACCTTCCATTAATCACTGCCTTTCCCCATTTTCATTCGATGTCATTCACTATAATTCCACATTATTCAATATTTTTCAACATTATTCAATATTTTTTCTATTTCATTCATGATGATTCAATAGAATTCACTATTATTCACTGTCATTCAAATCATTCAATTTCATTCACTATGATTAGAATTCATTCAACCTCATTCAATATTTCAGAGTCATTCAATATTATTCAAAGACATTCAGTCTCATTCAAAATCATTCCACAAAAAAAATTCCAGCCATTCCGCCTTCACACGCAATTTCTCCAGGAATTGCATTCTCTAGTTGTGTGAAGGCGGTAGGCCTTCACACATATGTTATTCTGATTCTTTATTATTATTATTATTATTAATATTATTAAACTTATTCCGCCTGTTTTTTTGACGCTTAACTACTTCCACCTAATTCAACCGATTCACTTCATTCCACTTTTAACGTGTTCCACTTATTCATGTGATGGGGGCTTCCATTTTTCACGTCATTCACTTATTCAGATTATTCACTATTTCACATTTTTCACCCCAAAATCACCCCATTCATTTCGATTGGGACATTCAACATTTCACATTTAAATGCTTCCAGTTTGAAATTCAAGACATTCAGGTCATTCATTTCGCATTCCTTTAACTCCTTTCACACTATTCATGTGATTCACTATACCCATACATTCCCATTTCCCATTTTCACCCCCAAAAAAGCCACTTCAATAACCCCCTTCTTCGACACGCTCTAGCTTCTCTATTCTTCATCCGATTTTCACCGTTCCAACTTTGTTCTATTCCAAAAATTCACGCCATTCAGGCTTGTATTCTTCACAACTTCACCTATTACCCATATTTCACAATTTCACTTTATTCACCCCCAAAAAACCCATTCATTTCCAATGGGAGATTCAACAATTCACTATTAAATGCTTCCAAATTAACATTTAACACATTCAGGTCATTCATTTCACATTCCTGCAACTCCTTTCACATAATTCATGTGATTCACTATACCCATACATTCCCATTTCCCATTTTCACCCCCAAAAAAGCCACTTCAATAACCCCCTTCTTCAACACGCTCTAGCTTCTCTATTCTTCATCCGATTTTCACCGTTCCAACTTCAATCATTCCCAAAAATTAACCCCATGAGAGTTTCCACTTAGCCCCCCCGGTTCCCCCCCCCTTTAAAAACAGCCCCGCCCCCTTCTTCGACGCGCGCCAGCTTCCCCATTCTTCATCCGATTTTCACCGTTCCAACTTCAATCATTCCCAAAAATTAACCCCATGAGAGTTTCCACTTAGCCCCCCCGGTTCCCCCCCCCTTTAAAAACAGCCCCGCCCCCTTCTTCGACGCACTCCAGCTTCCCCATTGTTCATCCGATTTTCACCGTTCCAACTTCAATCATTCCCAAAAATTAACCCCATGAGAGTTTCCACTTAGCCCCCCCGGTTGCCCCCCCCTTTAAAAACAGCCCCGCCCCCTTCTTCGACGCGCGCCAGCTTCCCCATTCTTCATCCGATTTTCACCGTTCCAACTTCAATCATTCCCAAAAATTCACCCCATGAGAGTTTCCACTTGGCCCCCCCGGTCCCCCCCCCCTTTAAAAACAGCCCCGCCCCCTTCTTCGACGCACTCCAGCTTCCCCATTGTTCATCCGATTTTCACCGTTCCAACTTCAATCATTCCCAAAAATTCACCCCATGAGAGTTTCCACTTAGCCCCCCCAGTTCCCCCCCCCTTTAAAAAACGCCCCGCCCCTTTCTTTGACACGCTCCAGCTTCCACATTTTTCATCCGATTTTCACCATTCCAACTTCAATCATTCCCAAAAATTCACGCCATGCAGGTTTCCACTTAGCCCCCCCGGTTGCCCCCCCCTTTAAAAACAGCCCCGCCCCCTTCTTCGACGCGCGCCAGCTTCCCCATTCTTCATCCGATTTTCACCGTTGCAACTTCAATCATTCCCAAAAATTCACCCCATGAGAGTTTCCACTTGGCCCCCCCGGTCCCCCCCCCCTTTAAAAACAGCCCCGCCCCCTTCTTCGACGCGCTCCAGCTTCCCCATTCTTCATCCGATTTTCACTGTTCCAACTTCAATCATTCCCAAAAATTCACCCCATGCAGGTTTCCATTTAGCCCCCCCGGTTTCCCCCCCCTTTAAAAACCGCCCCGCCCCCTTCTTTGACACGCTCCAGCTTCCCCATTTTTCAACATCATTCACTATAATTCAACATCCTTCCACCTTCCATCATTCACTATCATTCCACATTTTATTTCAATTCTATTCTCTACGATTCAAACTAATTCAATTACATTCTCTATGATTCAAAAATCATTCAATATCATTCCACATCCTTCCACCCAGATGGCTTCGACTCCGGAGCCTTCACACGCAATTTCTCCAGGAATTGCATTCTCTAGTTATTATTAATATTAAACTTATTCTGCCTGTTTTTTTGACGCTTAACTACTTCCACCTAATTCAACCGATTCACTTCATTCCACTTTTAACGTGTTCCACTTATTCATGTGATGGGGGCTTCCATTTTTCACGTCATTCACTTATTCAGATTATTCACTATTTCACATTTTTCACCCCAAAATCACCCCATTCATTTCGATTGGGACATTCAACATTTCACATTTAAATGCTTCCAGTTTGAAATTCAAGACATTCAGGTCATTCATTTCGCATTCCTTTAACTCCTTTCACACTATTCATGTGATTCACTATACCTATACATTCCCATTTCCCATTTTCACCCCCAAAAAAGCCACTTCAATAACCCCCTTCTTCGACACGCTCTAGCTTCTCTATTCTTCATCCGATTTTCACCGTTCCAACTTTGTTCTATTCCAAAAATTCACGCCATTCAGGCTTGTATTCTTCACAACTTCACCTATTACCCATATTTCACAATTTCACTTTATTCACCCCCAAAAAACCCATTCATTTCCAATGGGAGATTCAACAATTCACTATTAAATGCTTCCAAATTCAAATTTAACACATTCAGGTCATTCATTTCACATTCCTGCAACTCCTTTCACATAATTCATGTGATTCACTATACCCATACATTCCCATTTTCACCCCCAAAAAAGCCACTTCAATAACCCCCTTCTTCAACACGCTCTAGCTTCTCTATTCTTCATCCGATTTTCACCGTTCCAACTTCAATCATTCCCAAAAATTAACCCCATGAGAGTTTCCACTTAGCCCCCCCGGTTGCCCCCCCCTTTAAAAACAGCCCCGCCCCCTTCTTCGACGCGCGCCAGCTTCCCCATTCTTCATCCGATTTTCACCGTTCCAACTTCAATCATTCCCAAAAATTCACCCCATGAGAGTTTCCACTTGGCCCCCCCGGTCCCCCCCCCCCTTTAAAAACAGCCCCGCCCCCTTCTTCGACGCACTCCAGCTTCCCCATTGTTCATCCGATTTTCACCGTTCCAACTTCAATCATTCCCAAAAATTAACCCCATGAGAGTTTCCACTTAGCCCCCCCGGTTGCCCCCCCCTTTAAAAACAGCCCCGCCCCCTTCTTCGACGCGCGCCAGCTTCCCCATTCTTCATCCGATTTTCACCGTTCCAACTTCAATCATTCCCAAAAATTCACCCCATGAGAGTTTCCACTTGGCCCCCCCGGTCCCCCCCCCCTTTAAAAACAGCCCCGCCCCCTTCTTCGACGCACTCCAGCTTCCCCATTGTTCATCCGATTTTCACCGTTCCAACTTCAATCATTCCCAAAAATTCACCCCATGAGAGTTTCCACTTAGCCCCCCCAGTTCCCCCCCCCTTTAAAAAACGCCCCGCCCCTTTCTTTGACGCGCTCCAGCTTCCACATTTTTCATCCGATTTTCACCATTCCAACTTCAATCATTCCCAAAAATTCACGCCATGCAGGTTTCCATTTAGACCCCCCGGTTCCCCCCCCTTTAAAAACCGCCCCGCCCCCTTCTTTGACATGGTCTATTTTCTCTATTCTTCATCCACTTAGGATATTAAATCCATTCAAGACATTCATCCAGGCTTCTATAAAGAGGGTTGGGTCAGTGGATTAGCAGCTGCTTCCATACTTGGAGGTTCTCGGTTCGATTCCCGGTCGTTGAATATTTTCCACGATCATTCAACATCCTTCCACCTTCCATTAATCACTGCCTTTCCCCATTTTCATTCGATGTCATTCACTATAATTCAACATTATTCAATATTTTTCAACATTATTCAATATTTTTTCTCTTTCATTCATGATGATTCAAGATAATTCACTATTATTCACTGTCATTCAAATCATTCAATTTCATTCACTATGATTCAAATTCATTCAACATTTCAGAGTCATTCAATATTATTCCACAACATTCAGCCTCATTCAAAATCATTCCACAAAAAAAATTCCAGCCATTCCGCCTTCACACGCAATTTCTCCAGGAATTGCATTCTCTAGTTATTATTAATATTATTAAACTTATTCCGCCTGTTTTTTTGACGCTTAACTACTTCCACCTAATTCAACCGATTCACTTCATTCCACTTTTAACGTATTCCACTTATTCATGTGATGGGGGCTTCCATTTTTCACGTCATTCACTTATTCAGATTATTCACTATTTCACATTTTTCACCCCAAATTCACCCCATTCATTTCGATTGGGACATTCAACATTTCACATTTAAATGCTTCCAGTTTGAAATTCAAGACATTCAGGTCATTCATTTCGCATTCCTTTAACTCCTTTCACACTATTCATGTGATTCACTATACCCATACATTCCCATTTCCCATTTTCACCCCCAAAAAAGCCACTTCAATAACCCCCTTCTTCGACACGCTCTAGCTTCTCTATTCTTCATCCGATTTTCACCGTTCCAACTTTGTTCTATTCCAAAAATTCACGCCATTCAGGCTTGTATTCTTCACAACTTCACCTATTACCCATATTTCACAATTTCACTTTATTCACCCCCAAAAAACCCATTCATTTCCAATGGGAGATTCAACAATTCACTATTAAATGCTTCCAAATTCAAATTTAACACATTCAGGTCATTCATTTCACATTCCTGCAACTCCTTTCACATAATTCATGTGATTCACTATACCCATACATTCCCATTTCCCATTTTCACCCCCAAAAAAGCCACTTCAATAACCCCCTTCTTCAACACGCTCTAGCTTCTCTATTCTTCATCCGATTTTCACCGTTCCAACTTCAATCATTCCCAAAAATTAACCCCATGAGAGTTTCCACTTAGCCCCCCCGGTTGCCCCCCCCTTTAAAAACAGCCCCGCCCCCTTCTTCGACGCGCGCCAGCTTCCCCATTCTTCATCCGATTTTCACCGTTCCAACTTCAATCATTCCCAAAAATTCACCCCATGAGAGTTTCCACTTGGCCCCCCCGGTCTCCCCCCCCTTTAAAAACAGCCCCGCCCCCTTCTTCGACGCACTCCAGCTTCCCCATTGTTCATCCGATTTTCACCGTTCCAACTTCAATCATTCCCAAAAATTCACCCCATGAGAGTTTCCACTTAGCCCCCCCAGTTCCCCCCCCCTTTAAAAAACGCCCCGCCCCTTTCTTTGACACGCTCCAGCTTCCACATTTTTCATCCGATTTTCACCATTCCAACTTCAATCATTCCCAAAAATTCACGCCATGCAGGTTTCCATTTAGACCCCCCGGTTCCCCCCCCCCTTTAAAAACCGCCCCGCCCCCTTCTTTGACATGCTCTATTTTCTCTATTCTTCATCCGATTTTCACCGTTGCAACTTCAATCATTCCCAAAAATTCACCCCATGAGAGTTTCCACTTGGCCCCCCCGGTCCCCCCCCCCTTTAAAAACAGCCCCGCCCCCTTCTTCGACGCGCTCCAGCTTCCCCATTCTTCATCCGATTTTCACTGTTCCAACTTCAATCATTCCCAAAAATTCACCCCATGCAGGTTTCCATTTAGCCCCCCCGGTTTCCCCCCCCTTTAAAAACCGCCCCGCCCCCTTCTTTGACACGCTCCAGCTTCCCCATTTTTCAACATCATTCACTATAATTCAACATCCTTCCACCTTCCATCATTCACTATCATTCCACATTTTATTTCAATTCTATTCTCTACGATTCAAACTAATTCAATTACATTCTCTATGATTCAAAAATCATTCAATATCATTCCACATCCTTCCACCCAGATGGCTTCGACTCCGGAGCCTTCACACGCAATTTCTCCAGGAATTGCATTCTCTAGTTATTAATATTAAACTTATTCTGCCTGTTTTTTTGACGCTTAACTACTTCCACCTAATTCAACCGATTCACTTCATTCCACTTTTAACGTGTTCCACTTATTCATGTGATGGGGGCTTCCATTTTTCACGTCATTCACTTATTCAGATTATTCACTATTTCACATTTTTCACCCCAAAATCACCCCATTCATTTCGATTGGGACATTCAACATTTCACATTTAAATGCTTCCAGTTTGAAATTCAAGACATTCAGGTCATTCATTTCGCATTCCTTTAACTCCTTTCACACTATTCATGTGATTCACTATACCCATACATTCCCATTTCCCATTTTCACCCCCAAAAAAGCCACTTCAATAACCCCCTTCTTTGACACGCTCTAGCTTCTCTATTCTTCATCCGATTTTCACCGTTCCAACTTTGTTCTATTCCAAAAATTCACGCCATTCAGGCTTGTATTCTTCACAACTTCACCTATTACCCATATTTCACAATTTCACTTTATTCACCCCCAAAAAACCCATTCATTTCCAATGGGAGATTCAACAATTCACTATTAAATGCTTCCAAATTCAAATTTAACACATTCAGGTCATTCATTTCACATTCCTGCAACTCCTTTCACATAATTCATGTGATTCACTATACCCATTCATTCCCATTTCCCATTTTCACCCCCAAAAAAGCCACTTCAATAACCCCCTTCTTCAACACGCTCTAGCTTCTCTATTCTTCATCCGATTTTCACCGTTCCAACTTCAATCATTCCCAAAAATTAACCCCATGAGAGTTTCCACTTAGCCCCCCCGGTCCCCCCCCCCTTTAAAAACAGCCCCGCCCCCTTCTTCGACGCGCGCCAGCTTCCCCATTCTTCATCCGATTTTCACCGTTCCAACTTCAATCATTCCCAAAAATTCACCCCATGAGAGTTTCCACTTGGCCCCCCCGGTCCCCCCCCCCTTTAAAAACAGCCCCGCCCCCTTCTTCGACGCACTCCAGCTTCCCCATTGTTCATCCGATTTTCACCGTTCCAACTTCAATCATTCCCAAAAATTCACCCCATGAGAGTTTCCACTTGGCCCCCCCGGTTGCCCCCCCCTTTAAAAACAGCCCCGCCCCCTTCTTCGACGCGCGCCAGCTTCCCCATTCTTCATCCGATTTTCACCGTTCCAACTTCAATCATTCCCAAAAATTAACCCCATGAGAGTTTCCACTTAGCCCCCCCGGTTGCCCCCCCCTTTAAAAACAGCCCCGCCCCCTTCTTCGACGCGCGCCAGCTTCCCCATTCTTCATCCGATTTTCACCGTTCCAACTTCAATCATTCCCAAAAATTCACCCCATGAGAGTTTCCACTTGGCCCCCCCGGTCCCCCCCCCCTTTAAAAACAGCCCCGCCCCCTTCTTCGACGCACTCCAGCTTCCCCATTGTTCATCCGATTTTCACCGTTCCAACTTCAATCATTCCCAAAAATTCACCCCATGAGAGTTTCCACTTAGCCCCCCCAGTTCCCCCCCCCTTTAAAAAACGCCCCGCCCCTTTCTTTGACACGCTCCAGCTTCCACATTTTTCATCCGATTTTCACCATTCCAACTTCAATCATTCCCAAAAATTCACGCCATGCAGGTTTCCATTTAGACCCCCCGGTTTCCCCCCCCTTTAAAAACCGCCCCGCCCCCTTCTTTGACACGCTCCAGCTTCCCCATTTTTCAACATCATTCACTATAATTCAACATCCTTCCACCTTCCATCATTCACTATCATTCCACATTTTATTTCAATTCTATTCTCTACGATTCAAACTAATTCAATTACATTCTCTATGATTCAAAAATCATTCAATATCATTCCACATCCTTCCACCCAGATGGCTTCGACTCCGGAGCCTTCACACGCAATTTCTCCAGGAATTGCATTCTCTAGTTGTGTGAAGGCGGAGGCCTTCACACATATGTTATTCTGATTCTTTATTATTATTATTATTGTGTGAAGGCGGTAGGCCTTCACACATATGTTATTCTGATTCTTTATTATTAATATTAAACTTATTCTGCCTGTTTTTTTGACGCTTAACTACTTCCACCTAATTCAACCGATTCACTTCATTCCACTTTTAACGTGTTCCACTTATTCATGTGATGGGGGCTTCCATTTTTCACGTCATTCACTTATTCAGATTATTCACTATTTCACATTTTTCACCCCAAAATCACCCCATTCATTTCGATTGGGACATTCAACATTTCACATTTAAATGCTTCCAGTTTGAAATTCAAGACATTCAGGTCATTCATTTCGCATTCCTTTAACTCCTTTCACACTATTCATGTGATTCACTATACCCATACATTCCCATTTCCCATTTTCACCCCCAAAAAAGCCACTTCAATAACCCCCTTCTTCGACACGCTCTAGCTTCTCTATTCTTCATCCGATTTTCACCGTTCCAACTTTGTTCTATTCCAAAAATTCACGCCATTCAGGCTTGTATTCTTCACAACTTCACCTATTACCCATATTTCACAATTTCACTTTATTCACCCCCAAAAAACCCATTCATTTCCAATGGGAGATTCAACAATTCACTATTAAATGCTTCCAAATTCAAATTTAACACATTCAGGTCATTCATTTCACATTCCTGCAACTCCTTTCACATAATTCATGTGATTCACTATACCCATACATTCCCATTTCCCATTTTCACCCCCAAAAAAGCCACTTCAATAACCCCCTTCTTCGACACGCTCTAGCTTCTCTATTCTTCATCCGATTTTCACCGTTCCAACTTCAATCATTCCCAAAAATTAACCCCATGAGAGTTTCCACTTAGCCCCCCCGGTTCCCCCCCCCTTTAAAAACAGCCCCGCCCCCTTCTTCGACGCGCGCCAGCTTCCCCATTCTTCATCCGATTTTCACCGTTCCAACTTCAAT
Source organism: Idiotropiscis lumnitzeri (assembly GCF_059441095.1). Taxonomy (NCBI): domain Eukaryota; kingdom Metazoa; phylum Chordata; class Actinopteri; order Syngnathiformes; family Syngnathidae; genus Idiotropiscis; species Idiotropiscis lumnitzeri. The sequence continues at coordinate 1,020,110 of NC_142410.1, forward strand.
CATTCCCAAAAATTAACCCCATGAGAGTTTCCACTTAGCCCCCCCGGTTGCCCCCCCCTTTAAAAACAGCCCCGCCCCCTTCTTCGACGCGCGCCAGCTTCCCCATTCTTCATCCGATTTTCACTGTTCCAACTTCAATCATTCCCAAAAATTCACCCCATGCAGGTTTCCATTTAGCCCCCCCGGTTTCCCCCCCCTTTAAAAACCGCCCCGCCCCCTTCTTTGACACGCTCCAGCTTCCCCATTTTTCAACATCATTCACTATAATTCAACATCCTTCCACCTTCCATCATTCACTATCATTCCACATTTTATTTCAATTCTATTCTCTACGATTCAAACTAATTCAATTACATTCTCTATGATTCAAAAATCATTCAATATCATTCCACATCCTTCCACCCAGATGGCTTCGACTCCGGAGCCTTCACACGCAATTTCTCCAGGAATTGCATTCTCTAGTTATTAATATTAAACTTATTCTGCCTGTTTTTTGACGCTTAACTACTTCCACCTCATTCAACCGATTCACTTCATTCCACTTTTAACGTATTCCACTTATTCATGTGATGGGGGCTTCCATTTTTCACGTCATTCACTTATTCAGATTATTCACTATTTCACATTTTTCACCCCAAATTCACCCCATTCATTTCGATTGGGACATTCAACATTTCACATTTAAATGCTTCCAGTTTGAAATTCAAGACATTCAGGTCATTCATTTCGCATTCCTTTAACTCCTTTCACACTATTCATGTGATTCACTATACCCATACATTCCCATTTCCCATTTTCACCCCCAAAAAAGCCACTTCAATAACCCCCTTCTTCGACACGCTCTAGCTTCTCTATTCTTCATCCGATTTTCACCGTTCCAACTTTGTTCTATTCCAAAAATTCACGCCATTCAGGCTTGTATTCTTCACAACTTCACCTATTACCCATATTTCACAATTTCACTTTATTCACCCCCAAAAAACCCATTCATTTCCAATGGGAGATTCAACAATTCACTATTAAATGCTTCCAAATTCAAATTTAACACATTCAGGTCATTCATTTCACATTCCTGCAACTCCTTTCACATAATTCATGTGATTCACTATACCCATACATTCCCATTTCCCATTTTCACCCCCAAAAAAGCCACTTCAATAACCCCCTTCTTCGACACGCTCTAGCTTCTCTATTCTTCATCCGATTTTCACCGTTCCAACTTCAATCATTCCCAAAAATTAACCCCATGAGAGTTTCCACTTAGCCCCCCCGGTCCCCCCCCCCTTTAAAAACAGCCCCGCCCCCTTCTTCGACGCGCGCCAGCTTCCCCATTCTTCATCCGATTTTCACCGTTCCAACTTCAATCATTCCCAAAAATTAACCCCATGAGAGTTTCCACTTAGCCCCCCCGGTTGCCCCCCCCTTTAAAAACAGCCCCGCCCCCTTCTTCGACGCGCGCCAGCTTCCCCATTCTTCATCCGATTTTCACCGTTCCAACTTCAATCATTCCCAAAAATTCACCCCATGAGAGTTTCCACTTGGCCCCCCCGGTCCCCCCCCCCTTTAAAAACAGCCCCGCCCCCTTCTTCGACGCACTCCAGCTTCCCCATTGTTCATCCGATTTTCACCGTTCCAACTTCAATCATTCCCAAAAATTCACCCCATGAGAGTTTCCACTTAGCCCCCCCGGTCCCCCCCCCCTTTAAAAACAGCCCCGCCCCCTTCTTCGACGCGCGCCAGCTTCCCCATTCTTCATCCGATTTTCACCGTTCCAACTTCAATCATTCCCAAAAATTCACCCCATGAGAGTTTCCACTTGGCCCCCCCGGTCCCCCCCCCCTTTAAAAACAGCCCCGCCCCCTTCTTCGACGCACTCCAGCTTCCCCATTGTTCATCCGATTTTCACCGTTCCAACTTCAATCATTCCCAAAAATTCACCCCATGAGAGTTTCCACTTAGCCCCCCCAGTCCCCCCCCCCTTTAAAAAACGCCCCGCCCCTTTCTTTGACGCGCTCCAGCTTCCACATTTTTCATCCGATTTTCACCATTCCAACTTCAATCATTCTCAAAAATTCACGCCATGCAGGTTTCCATTTAGACCCCCCGGTTCCCCCCCCCTTTAAAAACCGCCCCGCCCCCTTCTTTGACATGCTCTATTTTCTCTATTCTTCATCCACTTAGGATATTAAATCCATTCAAGACATTCATCCAGGCTTCTATAAAGAGGGTTGGGTCAGTGGATTAGCAGCTGCTTCCATACTTGGAGGTTCTCGGTTCGATTCCCGGTCGTTGAATATTTTCCACGATCATTCAACATCCTTCCACCTTCCATTAATCACTGCCTTTCCCCATTTTCATTCGATGTCATTCACTATAATTCAACATTATTCAATATTTTTCAACATTATTCAATATTTTTTCTCTTTCATTCATGATGATTCAAGATAATTCACTATTATTCACTGTCATTCAAATCATTCAATTTCATTCACTATGATTCAAATTCATTCAACATTTCAGAGTCATTCAATATTATTCCACAACATTCAGCCTCATTCAAAATCATTCCACAAAAAAAATTCCAGCCATTCCGCCTTCACACGCAATTTCTCCAGGAATTGCATTCTCTAGTTGTGTGAAGGCGGTAGGCCTTCACACATATGTTATTCTGATTCTTTATTATTATTATTATTGTGTGAAGGCGGTAGGCCTTCACACATATGTTATTCTGATTCTTTATTATTATTATTATTATTAATATTAAACTTATTCTGCCTGTTTTTTGACGCTTAACTACTTCCACCTCATTCAACCGATTCACTTCATTCCACTTTTAACGTATTCCACTTATTCATGTGATGGGGGCTTCCATTTTTCACGTCATTCACTTATTCAGATTATTCACTATTTCACATTTTTCACCCCAAAATCACCCCATTCATTTCGATTGGGACATTCAACATTTCACATTTAAATGCTTCCAGTTTGAAATTCAAGACATTCAGGTCATTCATTTCGCATTCCTTTAACTCCTTTCACACTATTCATGTGATTCACTATACCCATACATTCCCATTTCCCATTTTCACCCCCAAAAAAGCCACTTCAATAACCCCCTTCTTCGACACGCTCTAGCTTCTCTATTCTTCATCCGATTTTCACCGTTCCAACTTTGTTCTATTCCAAAAATTCACGCCATTCAGGCTTGTATTCTTCACAACTTCACCTATTACCCATATTTCACAATTTCACTTTATTCACCCCCAAAAAACCCATTCATTTCCAATGGGAGATTCAACAATTCACTATTAAATGCTTCCAAATTCAAATTTAACACATTCAGGTCATTCATTTCACATTCCTGCAACTCCTTTCACATAATTCATGTGATTCACTATACCCATACATTCCCATTTCCCATTTTCACCCCCAAAAAAGCCACTTCAATAACCCCCTTCTTCAACACGCTCTAGCTTCTCTATTCTTCATCCGATTTTCACCGTTCCAACTTCAATCATTCCCAAAAATTCACCCCATGAGAGTTTCCACTTGGCCCCCCCGGTCCCCCCCCCCTTTAAAAACAGCCCCGCCCCCTTCTTCGACGCACTCCAGCTTCCCCATTGTTCATCCGATTTTCACCGTTCCAACTTCAATCATTCCCAAAAATTAACCCCATGAGAGTTTCCACTTAGCCCCCCCGGTTGCCCCCCCCTTTAAAAACAGCCCCGCCCCCTTCTTCGACGCGCGCCAGCTTCCCCATTCTTCATCCGATTTTCACCGTTCCAACTTCAATCATTCCCAAAAATTCACCCCATGAGAGTTTCCACTTGGCCCCCCCGGTCCCCCCCCCCTTTAAAAACAGCCCCGCCCCCTTCTTCGACGCACTCCAGCTTCCCCATTGTTCATCCGATTTTCACCGTTCCAACTTCAATCATTCCCAAAAATTAACCCCATGAGAGTTTCCACTTAGCCCCCCCGGTTGCCCCCCCCTTTAAAAACAGCCCCGCCCCCTTCTTCGACGCGCGCCAGCTTCCCCATTCTTCATCCGATTTTCACCGTTCCAACTTCAATCATTCCCAAAAATTCACCCCATGAGAGTTTCCACTTGGCCCCCCCGGTCCCCCCCCCCTTTAAAAACTGCCCCGCCCCCTTCTTCGACGCACTCCAGCTTCCCCATTGTTCATCCGATTTTCACCGTTCCAACTTCAATCATTCCCAAAAATTAACCCCATGAGAGTTTCCACTTAGCCCCCCCGGTTGCCCCCCCCTTTAAAAACAGCCCCGCCCCCTTCTTTGACACGCTCCAGCTTCCCCATTTTTCAACATCATTCACTATAATTCAACATCCTTCCACCTTCCATCATTCACTATCATTCCACATTTTATTTCAATTCTATTCTCTACGATTCAAACTAATTCAATTACATTCTCTATGATTCAAAAATCATTCAATATCATTCCACATCCTTCCACCCAGATGGCTTCGACTCCGGAGCCTTCACACGCAATTTCTCCAGGAATTGCATTCTCTAGTTGTGTGAAGGCGGTAGGCCTTCACACATATGTTATTCTGATTCTTTATTATTATTAATATTAAACTTATTCTGCCTGTTTTTTTGACGCTTAACTACTTCCACCTAATTCAACCGATTCACTTCATTCCACTTTTAACGTATTCCACTCATTCATGTGATGGGGGCTTCCATTTTTCACGTCATTCACTTATTCAGATTATTCACTATTTCACATTTTTCACCCCAAAATCACCCCATTCATTTCGATTGGGACATTCAACATTTCACATTTAAATGCTTCCAGTTTGAAATTCAAGACATTCAGGTCATTCATTTCGCATTCCTTTAACTCCTTTCACACTATTCATGTGATTCACTATACCCATACATTCCCATTTCCCATTTTCACCCCCAAAAAAGCCACTTCAATAACCCCCTTCTTCGACACGCTCTAGCTTCTCTATTCTTCATCCGATTTTCACCGTTCCAACTTTGTTCTATTCCAAAAATTCACGCCATTCAGGCTTGTATTCTTCACAACTTCACCTATTACCCATATTTCACAATTTCACTTTATTCACCCCCAAAAAACCCATTCATTTCCAATGGGAGATTCAACAATTCACTATTAAATGCTTCCAAATTCAAATTTAACACATTCAGGTCATTCATTTCACATTCCTGCAACTCCTTTCACATAATTCATGTGATTCACTATACCCATACATTCCCATTTCCCATTTTCACCCCCAAAAAAGCCACTTCAATAACCCCCTTCTTCAACACGCTCTAGCTTCTCTATTCTTCATCCGATTTTCACCGTTCCAACTTCAATCATTCCCAAAAATTAACCCCATGAGAGTTTCCACTTAGCCCCCCCGGTTGCCCCCCCCTTTAAAAACAGCCCCGCCCCCTTCTTCGACGCGCGCCAGCTTCCCCATTCTTCATCCGATTTTCACCGTTCCAACTTCAATCATTCCCAAAAATTCACCCCATGAGAGTTTCCACTTGGCCCCCCCGGTCCCCCCCCCCTTTAAAAACAGCCCCGCCCCCTTCTTCCACGCACTCCAGCTTCCCCATTGTTCATCCGATTTTCACCGTTCCAACTTCAATCATTCCCAAAAATTAACCCCATGAGAGTTTCCACTTAGCCCCCCCGGTTGCCCCCCCCTTTAAAAACAGCCCCGCCCCCTTCTTCGACGCGCGCCAGCTTCCCCATTCTTCATCCGATTTTCACCGTTCCAACTTCAATCATTCCCAAAAATTCACCCCATGAGAGTTTCCACTTGGCCCCCCCGGTCCCCCCCCCCTTTAAAAACAGCCCCGCCCCCTTCTTCGACGCACTCCAGCTTCCCCTTTGTTCATCCGATTTTCACCGTTCCAACTTCAATCATTCCCAAAAATTCACCCCATGAGAGTTTCCACTTAGCCCCCCCAGTCCCCCCCCCCTTTAAAAAACGCCCCGCCCCTTTCTTTGACGCGCTCCAGCTTCCACATTTTTCATCCGATTTTCACCATTCCAACTTCAATCATTCCCAAAAATTCACGCCATGCAGGTTTCCATTTAGACCCCCCGGTTCCCCCCCCCTTTAAAAACCGCCCCGCCCCCTTCTTTGACATGCTCTATTTTCTCTATTCTTCATCCACTTAGGATATTAAATCCATTCAAGACATTCATCCAGGCTTCTATAAAGAGGGTTGGGTCAGTGGATTAGCAGCTGCTTCCATACTTGGAGGTTCTCGGTTCGATTCCCGGTCGTTGAATATTTTCCACGATCATTCAACATCCTTCCACCTTCCATTAATCACTGCCTTTCCCCATTTTCATTCGATGTCATTCACTATAATTCAACATTATTCAATATTTTTCAACATTATTCAATATTTTTTCTCTTTCATTCATGATGATTCAAGATAATTCACTATTATTCACTGTCATTCAAATCATTCAATTTCATTCACTATGATTCAAATTCATTCAACATTTCAGAGTCATTCAATATTATTCCACAACATTCAGCCTCATTCAAAATCATTCCACAAAAAAAATTCCAGCCATTCCGCCTTCACACGCAATTTCTCCAGGAATTGCATTCTCTAGTTATTATTAATATTATTAAACTTATTCCGCCTGTTTTTTTGACGCTTAACTACTTCCACCTAATTCAACCGATTCACTTCATTCCACTTTTAACGTGTTCCACTTATTCATGTGATGGGGGCTTCCATTTTTCACGTCATTCACTTATTCAGATTATTCACTATTTCACATTTTTCACCCCAAAATCACCCCATTCATTTCGATTGGGACATTCAACATTTCACATTTAAATGCTTCCAGTTTGAAATTCAAGACATTCAGGTCATTCATTTCGCATTCCTTTAACTCCTTTCACACTATTCATGTGATTCACTATACCCATACATTCCCATTTCCCATTTTCACCCCCAAAAAAGCCACTTCAATAACCCCCTTCTTCGACACGCTCTAGCTTCTCTATTCTTCATCCGATTTTCACCGTTCCAACTTTGTTCTATTCCAAAAATTCACGCCATTCAGGCTTGTATTCTTCACAACTTCACCTATTACCCATATTTCACAATTTCACTTTATTCACCCCCAAAAAACCCATTCATTTCCAATGGGAGATTCAACAATTCACTATTAAATGCTTCCAAATTCAAATTTAACACATTCAGGTCATTCATTTCACATTCCTGCAACTCCTTTCACATAATTCATGTGATTCACTATACCCATACATTCCCATTTCCCATTTTCACCCCCAAAACAGCCACTTCAATAACCCCCTTCTTCAACACGCTCTAGCTTCTCTATTCTTCATCCGATTTTCACCGTTCCAACTTCAATCATTCCCAAAAATTAACCCCATGAGAGTTTCCACTTAGCCCCCCCGGTTGCCCCCCCCTTTAAAAACAGCCCCGCCCCCTTCTTCGACGCGCGCCAGCTTCCCCATTCTTCATCCGATTTTCACCGTTCCAACTTCAATCATTCCCAAAAATTCACCCCATGAGAGTTTCCACTTGGCCCCCCCGGCCCCCCCCCCTTTAAAAACAGCCCCGCCCCCTTCTTCGACGCACTCCAGCTTCCCCATTGTTCATCCGATTTTCACCGTTCCAACTTCAATCATTCCCAAAAATTAACCCCATGAGAGTTTCCACTTAGCCCCCCCGGTTGCCCCCCCCTTTAAAAACAGCCCCGCCCCCTTCTTCGACGCGCGCCAGCTTCCCCATTCTTCATCCGATTTTCACCGTTCCAACTTCAATCATTCCCAAAAATTCACCCCATGAGAGTTTCCACTTGGCCCCCCCGGTCCCCCCCCCCTTTAAAAACAGCCCCGCCCCCTTCTTCGACGCACTCCAGCTTCCCCATTGTTCATCCGATTTTCACCGTTCCAACTTCAATCATTCCCAAAAATTCACCCCATGAGAGTTTCCACTTAGCCCCCCCAGTTCCCCCCCCCTTTAAAAAACGCCCCGCCCCTTTCTTTGACACGCTCCAGCTTCCACATTTTTCATCCGATTTTCACCATTCCAACTTCAATCATTCCCAAAAATTCACGCCATGCAGGTTTCCATTTAGACCCCCCGGTCCCCCCCCCCTTTAAAAACCGCCCCGCCCCCTTCTTTGACATGCTCTATTTTCTCTATTCTTCATCCGATTTTCACCGTTGCAACTTCAATCATTCCCAAAAATTCACCCCATGAGAGTTTCCACTTGGCCCCCCCGGTCCCCCCCCCCTTTAAAAACAGCCCCGCCCCCTTCTTCGACGCGCTCCAGCTTCCCCATTCTTCATCCGATTTTCACTGTTCCAACTTCAATCATTCCCAAAAATTCACCCCATGCAGGTTTCCATTTAGCCCCCCCGGTTTCCCCCCCCTTTAAAAACCGCCCCGCCCCCTTCTTTGACACGCTCCAGCTTCCCCATTTTTCAACATCATTCACTATAATTCAACATCCTTCCACCTTCCATCATTCACTATCATTCCACATTTTATTTCAATTCTATTCTCTACGATTCAAACTAATTCAATTACATTCTCTATGATTCAAAAATCATTCAATATCATTCCACATCCTTCCACCCAGATGGCTTCGACTCCGGAGCCTTCACACGCAATTTCTCCAGGAATTGCATTCTCTAGTTATTATTGTGTGAAGGCGGAAGGCCTTCACACATATGTTATTCTGATTCTTTATTATTATTATTATTATTAATATTATTAAACTTATTCCGCCTGTTTTTTTGACGCTTAACTACTTCCACCTAATTCAACCGATTCACTTCATTCCACTTTTAACGTATTCCACTTATTCATGTGATGGGGGCTTCCATTTTTCACGTCATTCACTTATTCAGATTATTCACTATTTCACATTTTTCACCCCAAATTCACCCCATTCATTTCGATTGGGACATTCAACATTTCACATTTAAATGCTTCCAGTTTGAAATTCAAGACATTCAGGTCATTCATTTCGCATTCCTTTAACTCCTTTCACACTATTCATGTGATTCACTATACCCATACATTCCCATTTCCCATTTTCACCCCCAAAAAAGCCACTTCAATAACCCCCTTCTTCGACACGCTCTAGCTTCTCTATTCTTCATCCGATTTTCACCGTTCCAACTTTGTTCTATTCCAAAAATTCACGCCATTCAGGCTTGTATTCTTCACAACTTCACCTATTACCCATATTTCACAATTTCACTTTATTCACCCCCAAAAAACCCATTCATTTCCAATGGGAGATTCAACAATTCACTATTAAATGCTTCCAAATTCAAATTTAACACATTCAGGTCATTCATTTCACATTCCTGCAACTCCTTTCACATAATTCATGTGATTCACTATACCCATACATTCCCATTTCCCATTTTCACCCCCAAAAAAGCCACTTCAATAACCCCCTTCTTCAACACGCTCTAGCTTCTCTATTCTTCATCCGATTTTCACCGTTCCAACTTCAATCATTCCCAAAAATTAACCCCATGAGAGTTTCCACTTAGCCCCCCCGGTTGCCCCCCCCTTTAAAAACAGCCCCGCCCCCTTCTTCGACGCGCGCCAGCTTCCCCATTCTTCATCCGATTTTCACCGTTCCAACTTCAATCATTCCCAAAAATTCACCCCATGAGAGTTTCCACTTGGCCCCCCCGGTCTCCCCCCCCTTTAAAAACAGCCCCGCCCCCTTCTTCGACGCACTCCAGCTTCCCCATTGTTCATCCGATTTTCACCGTTCCAACTTCAATCATTCCCAAAAATTCACCCCATGAGAGTTTCCACTTAGCCCCCCCAGTTCCCCCCCCCTTTAAAAAACGCCCCGCCCCTTTCTTTGACACGCTCCAGCTTCCACATTTTTCATCCGATTTTCACCATTCCAACTTCAATCATTCCCAAAAATTCACGCCATGCAGGTTTCCATTTAGACCCCCCGGTTCCCCCCCCCCTTTAAAAACCGCCCCGCCCCCTTCTTTGACATGCTCTATTTTCTCTATTCTTCATCCGATTTTCACCGTTGCAACTTCAATCATTCCCAAAAATTCACCCCATGAGAGTTTCCACTTGGCCCCCCCGGTCCCCCCCCCCTTTAAAAACAGCCCCGCCCCCTTCTTCGACGCGCTCCAGCTTCCCCATTCTTCATCCGATTTTCACTGTTCCAACTTCAATCATTCCCAAAAATTCACCCCATGCAGGTTTCCATTTAGCCCCCCCGGTTTCCCCCCCCTTTAAAAACCGCCCCGCCCCCTTCTTTGACACGCTCCAGCTTCCCCATTTTTCAACATCATTCACTATAATTCAACATCCTTCCACCTTCCATCATTCACTATCATTCCACATTTTATTTCAATTCTATTCTCTACGATTCAAACTAATTCAATTACATTCTCTATGATTCAAAAATCATTCAATATCATTCCACATCCTTCCACCCAGATGGCTTCGACTCCGGAGCCTTCACACGCAATTTCTCCAGGAATTGCATTCTCTAGTTGTGTGAAGGCGGTAGGCCTTCACACATATGTTATTCTGATTCTTTATTATTATTAATATTAAACTTATTCTGCCTGTTTTTTTGACGCTTAACTACTTCCACCTAATTCAACCGATTCACTTCATTCCACTTTTAACGTGTTCCACTTATTCATGTGATGGGGGCTTCCATTTTTCACGTCATTCACTTATTCAGATTATTCACTATTTCACATTTTTCATCCCAAATTCACCCCATTCATTTCGATTGGGACATTCAACATTTCACATTTAAATGCTTCCAGTTTGAAATTCAAGACATTCAGGTCATTCATTTCGCATTCCTTTAACTCCTTTCACACTATTCATGTGATTCACTATACCCATACATTCCCATTTCCCATTTTCACCCCCAAAAAAGCCACTTCAATAACCCCCTTCTTCGACACGCTCTAGCTTCTCTATTCTTCATCCGATTTTCACCGTTCCAACTTTGTTCTATTCCAAAAATTCACGCCATTCAGGCTTGTATTCTACACAACTTCACCTATTACCCATATTTCACAATTTCACTTTATTCACCCCCAAAAAACCCATTCATTTCCAATGGGAGATTCAACAATTCACTATTAAATGCTTCCAAATTCAAATTTAACACATTCAGGTCATTCATTTCACATTCCTGCAACTCCTTTCACATAATTCATGTGATTCACTATACCCATACATTCCCATTTCCCATTTTCACCCCCAAAACAGCCACTTCAATAACCCCCTTCTTCAACACGCTCTAGCTTCTCTATTCTTCATCCGATTTTCACCGTTCCAACTTCAATCATTCCCAAAAATTAACCCCATGAGAGTTTCCACTTAGCCCCCCCGGTTGCCCCCCCCTTTAAAAACAGCCCCGCCCCCTTCTTCGACGCGCGCCAGCTTCCCCATTCTTCATCCGATTTTCACCGTTCCAACTTCAATCATTCCCAAAAATTCACCCCATGAGAGTTTCCACTTGGCCCCCCCGGTCCCCCCCCCCCTTTAAAAACAGCCCCGCCCCCTTCTTCGACGCACTCCAGCTTCCCCATTGTTCATCCGATTTTCACCGTTCCAACTTCAATCATTCCCAAAAATTAACCCCATGAGAGTTTCCACTTAGCCCCCCCGGTTGCCCCCCCCTTTAAAAACAGCCCCGCCCCCTTCTTTGACATGCTCTATTTTCTCTATTCTTCATCCACTTAGGATATTAAATCCATTCAAGACATTCATCCAGGCTTCTATAAAGAGGGTTGGGTCAGTGGATTAGCAGCTGCTTCCATACTTGGAGGTTCTCGGTTCGATTCCCGGTCGTTGAATATTTTCCACGATCATTCAACATCCTTCCACCTTCCATTAATCACTGCCTTTCCCCATTTTCATTCGATGTCATTCACTATAATTCAACATTATTCAATATTTTTCAACATTATTCAATATTTTTTCTCTTTCATTCATGATGATTCAAGATAATTCACTATTATTCACTGTCATTCAAATCATTCAATTTCATTCACTATGATTCAAATTCATTCAACATTTCAGAGTCATTCAATATTATTCCACAACATTCAGCCTCATTCAAAATCATTCCACAAAAAAAATTCCAGCCATTCAGCCTTCACACGCAATTTCTCCAGGAATTGCATTCTCTAGTTAATATTATTAAACTTATTCCGCCTGTTTTTTTGACGCTTAACTACTTCCACCTAATTCAACCGATTCACTTCATTCCACTTTTAACGTATTCCACTTATTCATGTGATGGGGGCTTCCATTTTTCACGTCATTCACTTATTCAGATTATTCACTATTTCACATTTTTCACCCCAAATTCACCCCATTCATTTCGATTGGGACATTCAACATTTCACATTTAAATGCTTCCAGTTTGAAATTCAAGACATTCAGGTCATTCATTTCGCATTCCTTTAACTCCTTTCACACTATTCATGTGATTCACTCTATTCATGTCATTCCTTTCACATAATTCAGGTCATTCAATTTACATTCATGTAATTCCTTTCACATAATTCATGTGATTTCACTGTATTCAAGCAATTCCTTTCATGTGATTCAGTCTATTCATGTATTCCTTTCACAAAATTCAGGTAATTAAGTTTACATTCATGTAATTCCTTTCACATAATTCAGGTCATTCAATTTAGATTCAAGTAATTCCTTTCACATAATTCATGTGATTTCACTGTATTCAAGTAATTCCTTTCATGTGATTCAGTCTATTCATGTGATTCCTTTCACATAATTCAGGTCATTCAATTTACATTCATGTAATTCCCTTCACATAATTCAGGTCATTCAATTTACATTCAAGTAATTCCTTTCACATAATTCATGGTATTCACTTTATTCATGTATTCCTTTCACACAATTCAGGTAATTAAGTTTGCATTCATGTTATTCCTTTCACATAATTCAGGTCATTCAATTGACATTCATGTAATTCCTTTCACATATTTCAGGTCATTCAATTTAGATTCATGTAATTCCTTTCACATAATTCATGTGATTTACTCTATTCATTTAATTCCTTTCACATAATTCATGTGATTCACTCCATTCATGTAATTCCTTTCACACAATTCAGGTAATTAAGTTTACATTCATGTTATTCCTTTCACATAATTCAGGTCATTCAATTGACATTCATGTAATTCCTTTCACATAATTCAAGTGATTCAACTCGATTCATGCATTCCCATTTTACATTTTTCACCCCCAAATTCTCCATTCATTTTCAATGGCAACAACTTGGAAATGGGTTTACTCCTCCAATTTTCGTCCAGCAACGCCGAGACCATCGTTTCACCCCCACACTGATATAAAAGGTACCCAGCCGTATGGGTCTCTTTCCAAATTTGCTGCCACAAAAACACATTTTTTTTCCCCCAAATTCTCCATTCATTTTCAATGGCAACAACTTGGAAATGGGTTTACTCCTCCAATTTTCGTCCAGCAACGCCGAGACCATCGTTTCACCCCCACACTGATATAAAAGGTACCCAGCCGTATGGGTCTCTTTCCAAATTTGCTGCCACAAAAACACATTTTTTTCCCCCAAATTCTCCATTCATTTTCAATGGCAACAACTTGGAAATGGGTTTACTCCTCCAATTTTCGTCCAGCAACGCCGAGACCATCGTTTCACCCCCACACTGATATAAAAGGTACCCAGCCGTATGGGTCTCTTTCCAAATTTGCTGCCACAAAAACACATTTTTTTTCCCCCAAATTCTCCATTCATTTTCAATGGCAACAACTTGGAAATGGGTTTACTCCTCCAATTTTCGTCCAGCAACGCCGAGACCATCGTTTCACCCCCACACTGATATAAAAGGTACCCAGCCGTATGGGTCTCTTTCCAAATTTGCTGCCACAAAAACACATTTTTTTTCCCCCAAATTCTCCATTCATTTCCAATGGCAACAACTTGGAAATGGGTTTACTCCTCCAATTTTCGTCCAGCAACGCCGAGACCATCGTTTCACCCCCACACTGATATAAAAGGTACCCAGCCGTATGGGTCTCTTTCCAAATTTGCTGCCACAAAAACACATTTTTTTTCCCCCAAATTCTCCATTCATTTTCAATGGCAACAACTTGGAAATGGGTTTACTCCTCCAATTTTCGTCCAGCAACGCCGAGACCATCGTTTCACCCCCACACTGATATAAAAGGTACCCAGCCGTATGGGTCTCTTTCCAAATTTGCTGCCACAAAAACACATTTTTTTTCCCCCAAATTCTCCATTCATTTTCAATGGCAACAACTTGGAAATGGGTTTACTCCTCCAATTTTCGTCCAGCAACGCCGAGACCATCGTTTCACCCCCACACTGATATAAAAGGTACCCAGCCGTATGGGTCTCTTTCCAAATTTGCTGCCACAAAAACACATTTTTTTCCCCCAAATTCTCCATTCATTTTCAATGGCAACAACTTGGAAATGGGTTTACTCCTCCAATTTTCGTCCAGCAACGCCGAGACCATCGTTTCACCCCCACACTGATATAAAAGGTACCCAGCCGTATGGGTCTCTTTCCAAATTTGCTGCCACAAAAACACATTTTTTTTCCCCCAAATTCTCCATTCATTTTCAATGGCAACAACTTGGAAATGGGTTTACTCCTCCAATTTTCGTCCAGCAACGCCGAGACCATCGTTTCACCCCCACACTGATATAAAAGGTACCCAGCCGTATGGGTCTCTTTCCAAATTTGCTGCCACAAAAACACATTTTTTTTCCCCCAAATTCTCCATTCATTTCCAATGGCAACAACTTGGAAATGGGTTTACTCCTCCAATTTTCGTCCAGCAACGCCGAGACCATCGTTTCACCCCCACACTGATATAAAAGGTACCCAGCCGTATGGGTCTCTTTCCAAATTTGCTGCCACAAAAACACATTTTTTTTCCCCCAAATTCTCCATTCATTTTCAATGGCAACAACTTGGAAATGGGTTTACTCCTCCAATTTTCGTCCAGCAACGCCGAGACCATCGTTTCACCCCCACACTGATATAAAAGGTACCCAGCCGTATGGGTCTCTTTCCAAATTTGCTGCCACAAAAACACATTTTTTCCCCCCAAATTCTCCATTCATTTTCAATGGCAACAACTTGGAAATGGGTTTACTCCTCCAATTTTCGTCCAGCAACGCCGAGACCATCGTTTCACCCCCACACTGATATAAAAGGTACCCAGCCGTATGGGTCTCTTTCCAAATTTGCTGCCACAAAAACACATTTTTTTCCCCCCAAATTCTCCATTCATTTTCAATGGCAACAACTTGGAAATGGGTTTACTCCTCCAATTTTCGTTCAGCAACGCCGAGACCATCGTTTCACCCCCACACTGATATAAAAGGTACCCAGCCGTATGGGTCTCTTTCCAAATTTGCTGCCACAAAAACACATTTTTTTTCCCCCAAATTCTCCATTCATTTTCAATGGCAACAACTTGGAAATGGGTTTACTCCTCCAATTTTCGTCCAGCAACGCCGAGACCATCGTTTCACCCCCACACTGATATAAAAGGTACCCAGCCGTATGGGTCTCTTTCCAAATTTGCTGCCACAAAAACACATTTTTTTTCCCCCAAATTCTCCATTCATTTTCAATGGCAACAACTTGGAAATGGGTTTACTCCTCCAATTTTCGTCCAGCAACGCCGAGACCATCGTTTCACCCCCACACTGATATAAAAGGTACCCAGCCGTATGGGTCTCTTTCCAAATTTGCTGCCACAAAAACACATTTTTTTTCCCCCAAATTCTCCATTCATTTTCAATGGCAACAACTTGGAAATGGGTTTACTCCTCCAATTTTCGTCCAGCAACGCCGAGACCATCGTTTCACCCCCACACTGATATAAAAGGTACCCAGCCGTATGGGTCTCTTTCCAAATTTGCTGCCACAAAAACACATTTTTCCCCCCCAAATTCTCCATTCATTTTCAATGGCAACAACTTGGAAATGGGTTTACTCCTCCAATTTTCGTCCAGCAACGCCGAGACCATCGTTTCACCCCCACACTGATATAAAAGGTACCCAGCCGTATGGGTCTCTTTCCAAATTTGCTGCCACAAAAACACATTTTTTTCCCCCCAAATTCTCCATTCATTTTCAATGGCAACAACTTGGAAATGGGTTTACTCCTCCAATTTTCGTCCAGCAACGCCGAGACCATCGTTTCACCCCCACACTGATATAAAAGGTACCCAGCCGTATGGGTCTCTTTCCAAATTTGCTGCCACAAAAACACATTTTTTTTCCCCCAAATTCTCCATTCATTTTCAATGGCAACAACTTGGAAATGGGTTTACTCCTCCAATTTTCGTCCAGCAACGCCGAGACCATCGTTTCACCCCCACACTGATATAAAAGGTACCCAGCCGTATGGGTCTCTTTCCAAATTTGCTGCCACAAAAACACATTTTTTTTCCCCCAAATTCTCCATTCATTTTCAATGGCAACAACTTGGAAATGGGTTTACTCCTCCAATTTTCGTCCAGCAACGCCGAGACCATCGTTTCACCCCCACACTGATATAAAAGGTACCCAGCCGTATGGGTCTCTTTCCAAATTTGCTGCCACAAAAACACATGTTTTTTTCCCCCAAATTCTCCATTCATTTTCAATGGCAACAACTTGGAAATGGGTTTACTCCTCCAATTTTCGTCCAGCAACGCCAAGACCATCGTTTCACCCCCACACTGATATAAAAGGTACCCAGCCGTATGGGTCTCTTTCCAAATTTGGTGCCACAAAAACAAATTTTTTTTCCCCCAAATTCTCCATTCATTTTCAATGGCAACAACTTGGAAATTCATTTTTTTTTTATTTCATTCAGGATCATTCAGAATTGTTCAATGTTAATCAGTTTTGTTTCTTTTTTATAATTTCATTCAGAATAATTCATTGTCATTCAAGACAAATTATATTTGTTCAGTGCTTTGACTTTCATATTCACAACAGTCAATACAATTGCATTTCTTTTTTATGTGTGATCTTCCACTTCATTTGTCCTTCACAGGGAGGTGCTAGAGCCGATGCCAGCTAAACGTGGTCGAAAATCAGACTACACCCTGAACCAGTCACCAGCTAGCTTCAGAGAACACGCAGACATGTTACTGAGCAGAACCGATGAGCCCGTATAGAAGTCTGGCGCGTTAACCGCGACATCAGTGACTCCATATTGAGTCATCGTAAAACTTTTACTTTGTAAAACCCTGACCAGCATTTTTGCGTTTTTTGACATTATGGACCAAGTGAGTAACTAAACCTTTTATTGAGGAGAAATTGCTCTTTTTAAATAAAAAACAAAATTGCAAATAAATGCCTGAATGTGTCCTTTTGTTATTTCTGGTCACAAGCACTCTCATCATAACATTGATGCACACATGTCCAACATAATTACTTTACGAAAGCAAAACTTTTTTAAGGCAAGAGATTGACGAGTAAATTTAAGACAGGATTCTTTTTTAAAAAAATAATTGAATAGCATCATACTTATTTTACCATTATTGCTGAGCGATACGGTTGCTTTGACTTTTTTCGTCCACTAGATGTCCCTCACGTTGCTTTCACCAACGTCCCCAAGCTACTTTAGCACAATCTATGCTTGACCCGCCCAGTAAAGGTATTACTCATACAAAGCAACTCCATCCCCTTTGTCATGCTTATTGGAAGCTTTTATTTTTATTTTTTAGCCTAAAAGGATTCCTCGAGGGTAAATTGCTTTTATTTTCCATCGCTACTGACATGTCTTATGCTCTCCAATTTACACACTCTTCTCGAGCTCCTCCAAGACTCCTCCCCAACCCAACTACATTCTTCTTCTGCAGCGTTATCTTGGCGGGTCTTTTACACCACTGCCACCTCCTGGTTGCTTTTTATTACGTGATTACAATGAAGACACGGCTGATTCTCAGTCAGAAATGCATCAGACCCTTCTGCTACACTATGTCGTAAAATAGAGACAAAAAGACACCCTTATATGTCTTGTGTAGAGGGCGCCAATGCTTTCAAAGACGTACTTAAAATACATATTTTTCATTCACAATACGTCTTCGGCGCCGTAAAGCGCCACTGAGTCGCGACAGATGGTCACGTGATATGAGAAGAGGCGTTTGTAAATACTATACTCTAGTAATGCTCGGACTCTCTATGTAGTAGTATATATAGTGTGGGGCTATGTCATAAATGGGCGGTTAATGATGATGGATGATCATTATGGAACAACCTAAATTTATTATTACAAATGTAAATTTAAAAGTTAAACGACGCCTCCAACACAAAGGGAAAAAAACACCTCTTTCCAATGACCCGTGAATGCAGCAGACCATCGTACTCTACCTCCGGCTCAGCGTTCACTCTTCCTCGCTGGACCCGACGTAAGAATACTTGTTTGTCTTCTTCGGTGTGATATATTCATTTTAAGTGTTCAATTTATACTGCTCCAATCTACCATAAACGCTAACGCTCGTGTGCGCCTATCACGTGGCTGCCATTTTATTGTAAAATTATCATTTCAACATTGTACTATGTGGTTTTTGTGTGCAATCTATGCCACGTGTTAACAACGTCCACCGCCATCTTATTCTGTCGAAACATGTTGGGCGCCACTATCTCGCTTTTTTGTATTAGATGCACTTTAGTTATAATTGTGAATGTTCAATTTATACTACTCCTACCTACCATAAACTCTAACGATTGTGTACGCGAATAAATTAGCTATGATGTTATTGGAAAATCATTACAACGTTGTGTACGTGTTGACCACGAACCATTATGACCAGACGCCATCTTATTCTGTCGTAACGTGTCAGACACCCATTTTATCGCTTTCGTGTATTAAATACATCCTAGTTAGCTCGCCATAGAAACACCTACACAGTATCGCTGTGTTCAGTGGAATGTGGAGTAAAGATGTACAGCTAACTGGCATACTGAAAAGTGGCTTCCCATACATACTATAGAAGCTATTATGCAGGGCTTAGTTTCGTGAAGCTCCGCCGACATTTTACACATGATCAACCTATTTGGCGGTTATCGTCGGCAACATAGCATAATAAAGTAATTTTTAAAAGTTTTGGGAAAACAAACAATAACTACATTCTCAGAACACACATTGGTGTTTGTAACTGGTATTTTAACAAAAGCGTAAAATAAATTGGCGAAGAAGTGATTGGAAAGAAATTGTCCCAATGAAAAATACAAATGTGTATTTTCTGAAAAATACTAAAGTATGACATATCAATGTGTCTTGTTTAGAAATAAAAAAAAACAAAATGTTTTGTTTCTTTTTCCATATATATTGAATATGACTTTGGCCAGTGGTCCACAAACGTTTTTCCTGTGGGTTCCAAGTAACTTTTCCTCTGATGGGGGACTCAGCAATAGGATGACAATCACAGGGATGCCTAAATTTAAACATTTGTTTTTCAGAAAGCTACGCATAATCTATAATTTCTACCCTATAAATTAAATAAAAAATCATGAACTTCTGTTCTTTTATTTCTCAACTTTTGCTCTTTCCGATGACCCGTGAACGCAGCAGACGATCTTACTCTGCCTCCGGTTCAGTGTTCGCTCTTCCTCGCTCGATCCGACGTAAGTATACTTGTTTGTCTTCTTCTGTGTGATATATTCATTTTAAGTGCTCAATTTATACTGCTCCAATCTACCATAAACGCTAACGATCGTGTGCGCTTATCACTTAGCTGCCATTCTATTGTAAATTTATCATTTCTACATTGTACTATGTGGTTTTTGTGTGCAAACTATGCCATGTGTTAACAACGTCCACCGCCATCTTATTCTGTCGATACATGTTAGGCCCCATTATCTCGCTTTTGCTCACATTTGTTTTCCAGAAAGCTACGCATAATCTATAATTTCTACCCTATAAATTAAATAAAAAATCATGAACTTCTGTTCTTTTATTTCTCAACTTTTGCTCTTTCCGATGACCCGTGAACGCAGCAGACGATCTTACTCTGCCTCCGGTTCAGTGTTCGCTCTTCCTCGCTCGATCCGACGTAAGTATACTTGTTTGTCTTCTTCTGTGTGATATATTCATTTTAAGTGCTCAATTTATACTGCTCCAATCTACCATAAACGCTAACGATCGTGTGCGCTTATCACTTAGCTGCCATTCTATTGTAAATTTATCATTTCTACATTGTACTATGTGGTTTTTGTGTGCAAACTATGCCATGTGTTAACAACGTCCACCGCCATCTTATTCTGTCGATACATGTTAGGCCCCATTATCTCGCTTTTGCTCACATTTGTTTTCCAGAAAGCTACGCATAATCTATAATTTCTACCCTATAAATTAAATAAAAAATCATGAACTTCTGTTCTTTTTTTTCTCAACTTTTGCTCTTTCCGATGACCCGTGAACGCAGCAGACGATCTTACTCTGCCTCCGGTTCAGTGTTCGCTCTTCCTCGCTCGATCCGACGTAAGTATACTTGTTTGTCTTCTTCTGTGTGATATATTCATTTTAAGTGCTCAATTTATACTGCTCCAATCTACCATAAACGCTAACGATCGTGTGCGCTTATCACTTAGCTGCCATTCTATTGTAAATTTATAATTTCTACATTGTACTATGTGGTTTTTGTGTGCAAACTATGCCATGTGTTAACAACGTCAACCGCCATCTTATTCTGTCGATACATGTTTGGCCCCATTATCTCGCTTTTTCTCACATTTGTTTTCCAGAAAGCTACGCATAATCTATAATTTCTACTCTATAAATTAAATAAAAAATCATGAACTTCTGTTCTTTTATTTCTCAACTTTTTCTGTTTGTTAAATTTACTATTAGTTACTCAAAGGTCTGTTCTTAAGCAGTATATTTGTATAATTTAAATATTTTGTGTTGAGGGCGTTATTTTTTAGAACCTCAAGAAAATAATGCTGCATTTACTTAAAGCATGATAAAGAACATTGATTGGGCTTATGTAATGTTGTTTTCTTTGGAAAAAAAATATGACAAACACGACATTGCATTTTAAGGGCAAGCAAGCAACATATTTTTAATCTAAACAGTATACATAAAACATATCCTGTATGTGTATGTATTCATGTATATGCTATTAACTAAGTATCAGGTGGATATGTGTGTATGTCTTTGGACTCACTGTTTTAGTTCCAGTTTAACGTGTTGCCTCAATGTTGGCATCGGATACAGAGCCACACCTGTTCTAAGGGGGCAGATCTGGTCAGGATCACTGACCTGACAAAGGGCAGCCGCCGCAGCTGGGGAGATCCATGGGAACGTCCAGTCCATTGCAGCCTGCGCTTCCCACCATGGAGCGGGCAGGGGGGGCTGTCTGACAAGAGCAGCCAGTGGGGTCGAGCTGCCGTGGCACATATCCGTCCTACTCTGTTTGTGCTTTTTCTGCGCAGCTAACTATGAAATGCAATTGAACACAGATATTCTAAAATGTAAAGGATAGGGTGGAATAGAATCTCATGTTCTATGCATGTATTAGTCTTGGCATGGCCAGACTGACAAAAAAATCATGACGTGTCTCTGGCATTTTTCACCGTCCGTGCCTGGCAAAATGTGTAGGCAGGTTGAACCTGGGCTGCGATTTGGGAACCCCTTATTTCGGCAATTATGCCCTGTGGCCGGCAGTATTTTGTTGATATTTACTCAAGGAGCCATGGATTGCCAGTGTTCTCTAAAAAGTACTCATTGTGATGCTGAAACATCCTAATGCCCCCCCCCCCTTTTTATTATGAAAATAATAGGTGTGCTCATTCATACCTGATAGTGATGCTGAACTGTACCAATGCGTTTTTTTTTCCTTCTATGATGTAAACAATCTGTGCTCATCCATACCTGAGGTACATCTGAGCGAATGTGTTGAAATGGATGTGAAACTTTCCAAATCTTCAAAGTCATGTAGAGCTAGTGTTCTGGTTAAAGTGAAAGGAAAGAAGTCTCTAAAAGTTGGGGCTACGCAATATTGGAAAAAATTGGTATGGATTTTGAAGATTGTGATATTGATACTCTTTCTATATTTAACGTTTATGTGCATATAATTGGCCTTGAGTAGTATATG
The DNA here is from genome assembly GCF_059441095.1 of Idiotropiscis lumnitzeri. NCBI lineage: Eukaryota > Metazoa > Chordata > Actinopteri > Syngnathiformes > Syngnathidae > Idiotropiscis > Idiotropiscis lumnitzeri. The sequence continues at coordinate 1,042,258 of NC_142410.1, forward strand.
AGAAAGCACACATTATGACGTGACTTTCTTTATAGTTTCTGGTAATGCTTTTCATTTTGAAAAATGCGGCTGTGCCATCATTAATGTTCTTAACTTTATTTTATAAATTATAATTCATGTTGCAGTTTGGTAGTAGAGGGTCGACGGTTACAGCACCGTAATAAGATCAGGATTAGAGGTTTCAGTTGACGTGTTATACTATAGCCAAATGTTTTGAGTGATTAGTGAAATACTTGTAAAATAACCACAACGCTTTAAAGTTGCCCCCTGGCACTCACAGCTGTACTTGTCTGTATTCTTCCGACTCATTAGCCTCTTGTGTACAAGTGTTGGGAATTAAAAATGAGTGCAAAAAGACTTGAAGCAATATACCTAATCTCTCCAATGTAGAGTTTTATAAATTATACTCATGTCAAACTCTCTGTAAATGGTCTTAACACTTGTGCTCTTTTTCTGCAGGAGAACTACCAGACCCCTCATCGCCCTTCTTTGTGTCTGCTCCAACTTTTGTCCCTGCCTTCTTTCTATCTAACCCTATTAAGATTCAGACTATGCCACGAAAAGGGAAGAAATCACAGGCTCTCAAGTTGAGCTGGGAGAAACGTGCCAAAGGGCAGAGCTCCCATGCACCTCTTGCACAGCCTGATGATTTTCGTGCCCACAGTGCCATTGCACAATTCGAGGACAAGACTGACGACCGTGCGCAAGCACACATTCAGAGGGACTTTTTTCAGAGTGACGACGGCTATGCAATGGACGACCGTGCGCAAGCACACTTTCAGAGGGACTTTTTTCATATTGAATACAATGATACAGAGATCAATGATACAAAGATGGAAAGTGATGCTACAAAGAGTGCGAAAGATGATACCAGTGCGAAAGATGATACCAGTGCGAAAGATGATACCAAGAGTGCGAAAGATGATACCAAGAGTGAGAATGATGATTCACAGATGGAGAATGCTGACAAGGTTGATTCACCGATTGAGAATGCTGACGACAAAGCTGATTCACCGGTTGCGAATGTTGATGACACAGGTGATTCGCAGATTCAGAAAGATGATTTTCATGCAGAGTCACTAATTGAGAATGTTTTCCTTGCTGATTCACACATTGAGAAAGATGATTTTCAGGAAGATTCACAAATTGAGAATGTTTTCCATTCTGATTCACAAATTGAGAATGATTTCCTTGCTGATTCACAATTTGAGAGCGGTGAGACGACTGATCAACCTCTGCAAGTAATCCGGTCTGGTGTGCAACAAGCGTCTGTAACATATGTGTTGGCATCGCACAGCCAAAATGATCCAAGGTATGGCGAATCCAGAAACAGTCAATGTGTTGCTAATTCTGTTACATTTCTGGCTTTCCTGCAAGAGTTGAATAACCTGATGAGCTCTGACCTGGATGCTGTTCTCTGTCGCGGCAATGAACTGTACACACGTACCGTGGCTGTATTGAGAACCGAAGGACGCTTCGTGAACAATTTTTTGACAGCAGATGAGCTTCCAGCGATAGTAAATGGTTTTAGTAAACAACATGTGTTAATACAGAGTCAATCGCTGTGTGGTTTGTTCACTTCTTTCTGTGGTGATCCGCTGTATCTGAACCTTTGTGACAGACTTCAGTGCTTGACATCAGAGGTCAATTATGCTCTTCTAATTATGAATTTACTGTGCATTTCTGTTTTCCGAGATAACCAAGGCAGGTACGGCTACTTCGATCCCCACTCCAGAGGACGTGATGGCCTTCATGCTGACAATGGCACAGCTGTCATGGCGATTTTCACATTTTTGAATGACCTGACAGCTAAATTGATGCTTGCTTACACTAGCTTCATGTGCTCAGGCGATACTCCGTACGAGCTTGTACCGGTTCGTTTTGAGCCCGTTGATGTTCCTGCAGATGTCCATGAGGTGGCGCCATGTGCATTTGTACCCCCTGTGAGTTCGACCATTGACGATACCGGAAGCGAAGAAGTTGGTGAGACTATCTCATGTTTGGAGATGAGCGAGTCTATGTCACATGGTGAACAACGCCACGGCCGAGAATTGAGAGATGACGACAGTGAAATGGTTATTGCCACAACAGGTAAACAGCTGCGACATGTGTCAAAAATTCAGAAATCAAGTCGGAGAAAATTTCAAAGACGAATGAAGGCACAGGAAAAGATTGATAAATATGAAGGGAGTCGTACAAAACAGGAACTGACGAGATTAAATAAGAACATCAAATATAGAGAAAAATACAGTCAAAATGCAAAGCTAAGACAAAGAAAAAGGAGTTACATTACGACTCGTTATGAACAAGACATTCGGTTTCGTGTAAAACAAAAGTCCAATTATACACGCCGTTACATGACTGATCGCGACTTTAGGATGGAAAAATGTTCCAATTTTTCACATTGTTATCAGACAGATTACAGTTTTAAGATGAGACAGCGCTCCTACATTACACAACGTTATCGTGACGATCTTGGGTTTAAAACAAGACAGCGCTCCTGCATTACACAACGTTATCGCGAGGATCTTGGGTTTAAAAATAGACAGCGCTCCTACTATGCACGACTTTATCGTGATGATCTTGGGTTTAAAACAAGACAGCGCTCCTACATTACGCAACGTTATCGTGATGATCTTGGGTTTAAAACAAGACAGCGCTCCTACATTACGCAACGTTATCGTGATGATCTTGGGTTTAAAACAAGACAGCGCTCCTACATTACGCAACGTTATCGTGATGATCTTGGGTTTAAAACAAGACAGCGCTCCTACATTACGCAACGTTATCGTGATGATCTTGGGTTTAAAACAAGACAGCGCTCCTACATTACGCAACGTTATCGTGATGATCTTGTGTTTAAAACAAGACAGCGCTCATACATTACGCAACGTTATTCAAACAACCCTGAATTCAGAGCAAAGCATAAGGAAATCATGAGACGTGTAATGAAAACTAAATATGATTTATTGAGGATGAATACACTGCGCCAAGCAAGTAAGATTTTGCAAAAATACATAGTCATTAGCCAACTACTTAGCGAGAGAAGTGACTGTGAAATCATGAAAGCTGTTGAGCTATTCAAAACCCAAATTAAGAATGGACCCACATTTGTCTGCACCGTTTGCCACAGAGCATTATTTCCTAACCAGGTTCGCTCTTGTCAGCGTCGTGTTTATAAGAAACATAAGCATATTGTCGAACGTTGCCTGACGGCAAAGTTTGTTCATATATGTACTCTCCAATGTAAGGCCTCATGCAGAGTACCAGCTGAAAGAAAAAGAGAGTGGATATGTCATACTTGCTATGATCATCTCAAAGACGGTAAAATGCCAGCACTTGCTGTGGCGAACAATCTCGCACTTGTTGATATTCCAAATGAACTGTGTGGTTTGAACATACTGGAGAGACACCTCATTTCCAAATGTATATCGTTTGCCAAAATTGTCCCTCTTCCGAAAGGTCAACAACGTGCCATTCGAGGGAATGTTGTGTGTGTGCCATCAGAAGTACAAGAGACGGTCAATGCCCTGCCGAGACTAAGAAGTCGGTCACAGATGTTGAGAGTGAAACTGAAGAGACGGCTTTCCTACAAAGGCCATCAGCTCTTTCAAACTGTGACTTGGTCGAACCTGGTAAGTGCTCTGGTAAAACTGAAGCAAATTCATCCGCAGTACAGAGACATTACCATTCGCGATGATGCTGACCTTTGCGACCCGACCCTCACTGATGATGAGAGTAGCTCTGATGATGATGAAATGCATGAAAGTGACTACAATGCGGAAGATCTGGTGGCGATAAACCAATTTGAGAGTGATGCACTTTGTGAAATAAACTGTGAGTCACAAAATGTTAAAAGTCTCAATCAGCAGCCACAACCAAATGCGGAAGAAGGCGATGAACCAAATGGCGGCGTCATCCTTGAATCTTGTCTCCAACCAAATGACGTGTCAGAGGAGATTCTGAGTTTTACCGAGGGAATTTACTCTGTTGCTCCTGCTGAAAGAAATAACCCGGTAAGCTTTTTCAAGACTCCTAAACTTGAGGCCATGGCATTTCCGGTTCAGTTTCCAACAGGGCAAAACACGCTTGATGAAGAGAGACAAATCAAACTCACACCAAGCAAATATTTCAAGACACGGCTGTGTTGCGTGGATGAACGTTTTGCAAGAGATGCAACCTACTTGTTCTTCGCTCAGTTTGTTACAGAAATCTACCAGGCGACGTCAAGCATGAGAATTCAGCTCCGCAAAGGTAAACCTTTTACCAGAGATGGTCGCAGAATAAACAATGCCATGTTACAGGATAAGCGTGAAGTTGAAAAACTGGTGCGCAGCAAAGACGCGGTCCGCTTCATGACGCCTTTGAGAGGCACGCCAGCCTATTGGGAAAGAACCACTAAAGATCTTTTTGCCATGATCCGACAGCTGGGCACACCCACGTTCTTCTGCACATTTTCTGCTGCTGAAATGCGTTGGCCGGAGGTCATCACTGCCATTAAAGCGCAACAAGGTGAGCATGTGAATTTTGCTGAACTCGACTGGGCCACCAAGTGTGAAATCCTACGCAGCAATCCTGTGACGACTATGCGCATGTTTGACAAACGTGTGGAAGCTCTATTCCGAGATCTGATCCTGTCTCCGGCACAACCGATTGGTAAAGTTGTTGACTATTTTTACAGATTAGAGTTCCAGCACAGAGGAAGTCCTCACATTCATTGCCTCGTATGGGTTGAAGGCGCACCGGTATTTGACGATGCCTCAGATCAAGCCATTTGTCATTTTGTGTCCAAATACATTACAGCTGAGCTGCCAGACCCGGAGAAGGATCCAGAACTGTACAAGAAGGTCACCGAAGTTCAGATGCACAGTAAAACCCACTCAAAAACCTGTGTCAAAACCCTTGGTGCAAACTGCCGTTTTGGTTTTCCCAAACAACCGTGCGAAACTACAACGATCATTCGTCCGGCCGATTGTGATGAACGAAATAAAGAGCAGCACAAAGAGAAGCAGTCTTTGTCAAATGCCAAGCTTGTTTGTGTTCAGCGTCTTCTGAATGAACCTGAGACGTCTTTGCTGACCTTGCCGCAGCTACTGGCCAAATGTGAGCTCACCGGTGATGAGTACATGGAATGCCTGCACATGACCGCCTCCAAGACTTCCGTTGTGCTGAAGCGAGATCCAAAAGACTGCTGGGTCAACAACTACAACCGACATCTGCTTCTTGCCTGGGACGGTAATCTGGACATCCAATACATCTTGAATGCTTACTCTTGCATCGCATACATCTGCAGCTACATTAGCAAAGCTGAACACGGTCTGAGCCAGTATCTGAAATCGGTTATTGAAAACTCCCGTAATGAAAATGTCAATGATTGCGATGAAATGAAACAAATAATGCAAGCGTATTCAAAGAAAAGAGAGGTGAGTGCTCAAGAGTGTGTCGCACGAGCATGCGGGTTGCATATGAGACAGTCCTCTCGCAGTGTGGTATTTGTGCAGACGAGTGACAATGCGCTGAAGATGAGTTTTCCTCTCTCACACCTCGAGGGCAAAACACAGGAGTCTGTCGAAGTGTGGATGTCCGGCTTGCCTGACAAATATAAATGCAGACCTCAGACGCAAGAATTTGAGGTAATGTGCATGGCTGATTTTGCAGCAACGTGCAGAATTGTCTACGGCAAACAAAGAAAAGGTAAAAATGTTTTTCCTCTGCTGAATGACATGGGCTTTGTGCAGAAAAGAACAGGAAACCCCGCTGTCATCAAATACTGCAATTTCTCACAGAATAAAAATCCGGAGGAATTTTACTGTGCCTTGCTCAAGCTGTACCTGCCTCACCGTGCTGACTGCCAGTTGAAATCCCCACGTTTTCCTACATACCAAATGTTTCACGATCACGCCTGTGTGCAGTTGCCGTATGCTGAATATGCAGAGCCTGTGTTTGAAATCGTCAACAGAAGCAGAGAAAGGTACGAGAAACACAAGAAAGACATTGACAATGCCATCCAGGAGGTGGAGGAAAGTGGACTCGTCATCAATGAGTGGTGTCACCTGGCTCCTGAAAGTGAGTTGCAACGACTCGAATGCATCGAGGAACTCCAAGCGAGAGATGAACCCAACGACGTGGAGGACAATGTCCCCGACTACGACAGGTCAGACGCACCACAAATGTCAGTTGCGACAGAGGTTGCTGCCATTGATCCAACAGTGTTGCGCGGTATGTATCGGAGCCTGAACCAAAAGCAAGCGTGCGTCTTCTACATGGTAAGAGAATGGTGCATAAAACGCGTGTGTGGATTGAAGCCGCAGCAGTTCTACTACTACATCAGTGGTGGTGCTGGCACTGGTAAGTCACATTTAATAAAATGTATCCACGCAGAGGCGACGAAAATACTGCGCAGACTCCCGCGACTGGCTGAGGAAGCAGACATTTCCAAGTCGACTGTTATTCTCGCAGCTTTTACAGGAACGGCAGCTTTCAATATTTCCGGGACAACCTTGCACTGCCTGCTGAAACTGCCGAGAAGTCTGAAACCCCCGTACCACGGCCTGGGCAATAAACTGGACGAAGTCAGAGCGGAGCTGTCGATCGCAGAAATGCTCATCATCGACGAGATTTCCATGGTGTCCAAAGACCTCTTTGCATATGTGAACGCTAGATTGAAACAAATCAAAGGGATCGATTTACCTTTCGGTGGCATGTCTGTGCTTGCTGTTGGCGATTTTTATCAGCTGCCTCCTGTGAGACAGTCCAAGCCTTTGTGCGTATATGATCCCTCTAGGCTCGACCACTGGCGTGACAACTTCCAAATGATCACACTGACCGAAATCATGAGGCAGAAAGATGACGTCGCTTTTGCCGAGCTGCTGAATCGACTCCGCGTCAAAGAGAAGTCTGATGAACTGTCAGGTCTCGACAGAGCTTTGCTTGCAACCACTTACACTCCTCCAGAAAAGTGTCCAAAGCACATACTGCACGTTTACGCCACCAATAAACAGGTAGATGCTCATAATTCCGAGATGTTGAGTCTGCTTCACAGGGACATTGTAAAAATTGATGCGGACGACTACAAGAAAGACCAACGAACTGGCAGAATGGCGAGACAAGCGATCCCCTTCCAAGGAGCTAAGAGTGAGTTACCGGACTCCATTAAAGTTGCGATTGGTGCTCGTGTTATGATCACACGCAATATTGATGTTCAAGCAGGTCTGTGCAATGGCACGTTTGCAAAAGTGGTCAACATGGTGAATTACCCCGATGAAGCGCGTGTTCAGAAACTCGGGTTGCAACTCGATCATGTGTCAAAAACTAGTACTGCTCTTAACCCTGTGTACATTGACAGACAGGAGGAGAAGATGAAGAAGCCTGGAGTGGTGCGTTTGCAGTTCCCCATTAAACTTGCCTTTGCATGCACCATTCATAAGGTACAAGGTATGACGACGTCCCAAGCAGCGGTGTCTCTGAAAGGTGTCTTTGAACATGGCATGGGGTACGTAGCTCTGAGTAGAGTGACTTCTCTCAGTGGTCTGCATATTATGTATATGGATGAGAGAAGGATTCATGCTAATCCAGAAATAACCGCTGCTCTTGCTGAGATGACAGAGGCTTCTTTAGACGGTGTGATGCCCCTCCTTCAGGTGATGTCGACGGTAGATGGCACTAACAACCTGGTCATCATCCATCACAACACAGAAGGACTGTCTTGTCATGCGCAAGATATGGTGTCTCACCACGAACTGTATTTCGCTGATATTTTGTGCTTGACAGAAACACACATCCAGGGATCGGCGGCTGCAGGAAATTCTTCCTTGGAAGGCTACACAATGTTTCACCGGAATCGAGGCGTTTCTTTTTCAAACTGTCCAGACTTGGCAACAAAACTTGGTGGTGGCGTAGGTATTTGTGTGAAAAGTCACATCACGGCCCAGGAAAAGAAATACATTCAGGGTGTGACCGATCTCGAATTTGTTGTGGTGAAACTTGAAGCTCCCACCAATATGTTGATTGCTGCTGTTTACAGACCCCCTGGACACAGTCTACGCTCATTTCTGCCTAACCTGGAAAGTTTGTTACAGTGCCTTGCAATGATGGACCATCATCAGATTTTAGTATGTGGAGATTTCAATGAAGATGTGCTTTCATCCTCGTACAAGCCCATTCTTGAACTGTTTCTCTCCAAAGGTTTCACGCAACTCATAACTACTGCTACCACTGACAAAAACACACTGCTTGACCTCATTTTTGTCTCTCGCCCCAAGTGTGCTCTTCATTCAGGTGTATTGCGAACATACTACAGCTATCACAATCCTGTCTTCTGTGTTTTAAGCTGTGATAGGTAAGTAATTACAGTATTCAGAAAAAAATTCGAATTGAGCTCTATCTGCAAGGTGTTGTAAGTATATTATAATATGGGAGAGATGGATGATATTTAGATGATGCTGCTGACATGTTGATGTTGAAATGAAATGGTACCTGTGGTGACAATTGCGCAATATGTGAAACATAACGCTGGTGCCGGGTGGAAACCTCCCATCTCCAAAACCTTTACTTTTCAGGGCACCCAAAAAAACAACATGTTTGTTGCGTTGTCATAGACAGCAAGCCATTTCAAACACTTGGTCTGGTCAACAACTTGTTGAAAAAAATAAAACGGTCCCATATGGGGACTGACCAATAAATTTGTGTAAAAAACAAAATTAAATACACAAATTTTTTTAACAGGAGGTTTTGTTCCGACACCAGCAATGTAAGATGTAATTAAGTAAGATGATCAATGCTGCAAATGAAAATTTCAAATGTCTTACCGGGAGAAGTAATAATTAAACACAAAAGCAAAAAAATTATTGCAAGATGTTCGGTTGACATTGGAAGGAATTTTGAGAGCGAATTAAGGGGAGAGAGAGTGGTGGTGGCCTTTTAACTTTAATTTTTTTATGCAATACAATACAAATTTGTTCATAGTACTCATAACTCCAACTCTATCTTAAATCTCCAATAAATCATAACCACCACATGGAATATAAGCAATATGGATTGAGATTTTAGTGCGACATAGCTTACAGTTGGTTTGAGATTTTGTCATTTGATGGAATGGGATTTGGGGTAAAAATGGTTTAGCGTGTGAACTACAAGGTGTGTAATAGAAGAGCTTTTGGAGGAGCGAGAGACAAAGGAAATTAAGGAAACAGTTTGTGAAAGAAGTCAAGTTGGACCAATAGAGAGAGAGAGAGAGTGGATGCAATTTTTACTTATATTATTATATCTTGCTAGTACCGTTTTAACAATCTGTGATAAATAATATCCAAATAATGCAATACAACATTAAGTGAAGCAATATGGATTGAAATTTAAATGTGATTAAAAGGTGTCATAGACTGCGCAGACTGATCAATGCTGAGAATCTCAATAGTCTTTTCGGACACGTAAAAATGAAAAAGAAAAAATCAGTGGAAGAAGTTTGGTTGACATAAGGATGACTTTTTAACTTTTATCATTATTCAGTACTAGCAAATTTCAGATAAATCATATCCAAATAATGAAATAAATCAGTAAGTAAAGCAATATGGAGTGAGATTTAAATGATTAAAAGGTGTCATAGATTACAGTTGGTACGAGATTTTGAGATGGGATTTGGAATGAAGATGGTTTTGCATGTGAATGAGAAAGTGAGTGGCAGAAGAGCTTTGGGAGGAGTGGGAGAGAATGGGAATTAAGGAAGTTGAACAGTTTGTGGAAGGTCAAGGAAAGTGAAGTCCAGGGTCAAAGAAAGTGGAGTCGGGGGTCAAAGAAAGTGGAGTCGGGGGTCAAAGAAAGTGGAGTCGGGGGTCAAAGAAAGTGGAGTCGGGGGTCAAAGAAAGTGGAGTCGGGGGTCAAAGAAAGTGAAGTCGGGGGTCAAAGAAAGTGAAGTCGGGGGTCAAAGAAAGTGGAGTCGAGGGTCAAAGAAAGTGAAGTCGAGGAAGGGGAGAGAGTTGTTGGATTTTTTACGTTTTTGTTAACATTTCAATCATCCTTGTCATTGGCATGGGATGAGGACGGAACACTGACAAGGTGAGTAAAACATCATTAAACATATCTTTTCTTGTAAAGACAGTAAATGTAATTTTATTCTCCTCTACCTTTAACAGGTCTTTGTTCTGCAGAAAATCAAGTCTTGTCAAATTTATTTTGATAGCCCCGACTCACAGCGACTTCTCAAAGGGCTTGACGTGCCCACAATTGACAAATATTAACGACATCCCCTGATCTTAAATCCCAAGAGGGCAACTTAAAAAAAAAAAACCTTAGACACCAAACAACACAGGTATGTGTGTACTGATCTTTTGTACATTATTGTACATTACTTAAATGTAAAGTGATTTTAGAATATAAAATGATGATCATATTTGAATGGATTAGGAGTCATAGCCAAGCCTGTCTCAGCCCTTTGCCGCGTCACGTAAATTTCGACTCACTGATCCTGCGTCTGTCTGCCTTTTCTCTACCAAAAGACAAAAGACAGGCGCCCAAGCACGTACCACAAGGACTGACTCCAAAACCAGGGTGACGACCATGCAGGACTTCTCTTCCTTCTTCTGTAAGTGGCCGAGAAGAACTTTGTCAGGAAACATTGCCCATAATTTGACATCTTTCTCAGCTTCTGTTTTGACACCTCCTTTATTTTTCGTGTTAGAATGTTCTTCACGTTGCCTGCGGCGCCACTTGCTGCATTTGTCAAGACGCGGAAGAGATGGAAGTTTAGTCACCTCAGTTCAAGCACTCGATGAGGCCATTTTATTTATTGAAAGGAAAAGGTAAATAACTCAATATTAAACATATCTTTCTCTTTAAATTCAGTAAATGTTGTAATTTTACTTTTCTCCACTTTGGACAGGTTCTTACTTCTGGAGAAAGAGTGGTTTTTCCCAGAATGGAGGTAGCAGCACCGAATTCTGTCAGATCGTTCTACAGCTGCATCCTGGGCACCCGTCCCTCCATCCTTATTCCTAAAAATTATTGTCCTCCCACTCTCTCCTTTTTAAGGGCTTTTCTCCTTACTTTTCACAAATCCATCCTTCTGCCCCCCCACCCCCGCCCCCCAAAAAAATGGGTCGCAAGGTTAACCGTGTGGGAGAGAGCCTAAACAGCAGAGGCCTTCTAATTCCTGCTTGGGCTTCAAGTCTTGGAGGCGCCAAAACACGTACATCAAGTAACGTTGACTGCAAAACCAGGGTGGCAACCGTGCAGGACTTCACTTCTTTCTTGTGTAAGTGGCCGTCAAAAACTTTGTCAGGAAACATTCTACACAATTAAAGATTTCATTATCAGCATTTGTCCTCACCACTTCCTTTATTTATTTATTTTTTTTGTAGACATTCTTCACGTTGCCTGCGGGTCCACCTGCTCCATTTGTCTAGACAAAGAAGGTGGATGGAAGCTCACTCACCCTGGTACAAGCGCTCGATGAGATGTGGCCGTGTAAGCCTGATGAAGGAAGGACTTGCTGACACGTTTAGAAAGACCATGGCAACATGTTCTCCTAAGGATCAAGTCAAGTCTGTTTTCTATCTTCTTCAGACCATTTCTATTTCTTGAAAAGAAAAGGCGAGTAGCTCATCATTAAACACATCTTGTTTTGTAAAGCCAGTAACTGTTATAATTTTACTGTTCTATACTTTTAATAGGTTCGTCATTCTGGAGAAAGAGCAGTTCAACCCAGAATGGAGGTAACCGGTATATGTGAGTTTGTGCCCGTCATTGATCTATTGTCTACTGCATGAGTGTGACATATTAATTAATTGTAAAGTGATTTTAGAAATGAAAATGATCATGATTTTCGAATATATTGTGAGCCATGGCCAAGCCTGTCTCCGAACTTTGCAGCATCACATAAATTTCCGCTTGCTGATCCTATATTTTTCCTTTCTCTTCCCTAAGATTTGGAGAATGTGCGCCAAAACGTGTACATAATGGGACACTGACTCTGTGCAGGACTTCTCTTCTTTCTTGTGTGAGGGGTTGAGTAGCACTTTGTCAGGAAACTTTGTCCGCAATTTAACACTTTATCCGCTTTTGTCCTCACCACCTCCTTTATTTTTTTCAGGTTAGAACATTCTTCATGTTGCTGCGGCTACACATGCTCCTATTTGACCAGACGAGGAAGAGATGGAAGCTCAGTCACTCTGGTACAAGCCCTCGATGAAGATGTGGCTATGCTTGTCTGATGTCGGAAGGATTTGCGGACACGTTTAGAAGGTCCCTGGCGCCATATCTGTTATCTGTTCTCTTCAGACCGATTTTTTTATTTTTATTTTTTTTGAAAAGTCAAGTGTTCTAAAACAATCCCTGAACAGTTCTCTGTACAGCTAGATTAAACAAATTACGGTAATGCCATTATTAGTGATGATGATTATTACAAAGATTGCTGTATGAAATATTTTTTTAAATCTTTAGTGAATGCAACAGCTGTATTCACTATCATTCAAATTCATTCAATATTTCAGTGTCATTTTGTATTTTTCTAAAACTTTCAGTGTCGTTCAAAATAATTCAATTTCATTCAGTATCATTCAAAGTTGTTCAATGTTATTGTGTTCCATTTGAATTTATTAATGTCATTCAGTATCACTCAATGTCATTCATTATCATTCACAATCATTCATTGTAATTCAGTATCATTAACAATCATTGGTTGTCATTCAGTATCATTAAGAAATGTTCAATGTTATTCAGTTTCATTCAAATTTTTTTGATTTCATTCGGAATCATTCAATGTCATTCATTATCATTCACATTTATTCATTGTCATTCTGTATCATTCAAAGTCATTAATTTTCATTCATAGTTCTTCCATGTTATTCAGTTTCGTTCAAAATGATTTGATTTTAATTCATATTCATTCAATGTCATCTATTCACAATCATTCTTTGTCATTCAGAGTTGTTAAATGTTTCAATTTCATTCACTATGATTAAAATTCATTCAACTTCATTCACTATTTCAGTGTCATTTAGTTTTTTTTTCAAAAACATTCAGTGTCATTCAAAATCATTCAATGTCATTCAGTATCTTCAGTTGTTCAATGTTATTCACTTCCATTTAAAAATATTTAGTCATTCAGTTTTCATATTATTCCTTATGATTTAATATCGTTTAACTTAATTTACTTTGATTTAATATCATTCAATTTTATTCACTATGATTCAAATTAATTCGATTTCATTCTCTATGATTCAGAATCTTTCGATTTCATTCCTTATGATTCTAATTCATTCAACTTCATTCAATATTTCAGTGTCCTTTAGTATTTTTCAAAAACATTCAGTGCCATTCAAAATCATTCAATGTCATTCAGTTGTTCAATGTTATTTACTTCAATTTAAAATGATTTAAAGTCATTCAGTTTTCATATTATTCACTTTGATTTAATATCATTCAACTTTATTCACTTTGATTTAATATCATTCAATTCCATTAATCACTGCCTTTCCCCATGTTCATTCTATGTCATTCACTATAATTCAACATTATTCAATATTTTTCAACATTATTCAATATTTTTCAACATTATTCAATATTTTTTCTATTTCATTCAACCTCATTCAATATTTCAGAGTCATTCAATATTATTCAAAGACATTCAGTCTCATTCAAAATCATTCCACAAAAAAAATTCCAGCCATTCCGCCTTCACACGCAATTTCTCCAGGAATTGCATTCTCTAGTTATTATTATTATTATTAAATTCATAGGTGATGTTTGCATGTGGTCACCATGATTTGATATATGCATTGTTAAATTCAGAGGTGATGTTTGCGTGTGTTCAAAGTGATTTGATGTATTCATTGTTCAATCGAGTGGCTGTGATTGAGTTTGGCCGTGATCAATTGATGGGCGGATTGTGAGGTCTAGCAGTTGTGTTTGTTCGTCATCATTCGATGTATGCATTGTTAAATCGAGAGGTTGTGTATTGCGGTACATCGTGTCACTGTTTTAAGGGATTAAAAAATCTACGAAAGCTGCAATTTATCGTAACACCGCGAATTGTTCATCACCATCATCAATTAAATTGCTAATACAATTGCATTAAAATACATGGATACAGTATACTACTCATTGGCATGTACACATGGATTATATAACGGAATTGTTACGAAAAAAAAAAAAGTCAAGTACAATATCACCATGGGGTTGTCAGCTTGTCAGCCAGATCAGTCAACTTGTTATAAGCCTGTATGGCTTCGGGTAGAATCTCATGACGTTCTCTTGGGGTTGTCAGCTTGTCAGCCAGATCAGTCAGCTTGTTCTAAGACTGTATGACTTCGGATAGAAGTTCACGGCGTTCTCGCTGAAGCCTGACTTTCTCAATGACCGGGATAGATCTCAATCTGTTTGGACGCACAGAACGATGAGACGTCGAGGCTATTCCTGAAGTGTTATTGTTGACATCTCCTTGTGGCGTGCCTGTTGTGAAACATGAGATAAAATGTAAAGAACATAAACAACCTCAAAATTACATATACAAAAAAAGGGTTTGTTAAATAATGTTTAAAAAAAGAAGTAATAATTAAATAAATAAGTAAATAAATAAATGAATAAATTAAAATAAGAAAAATGAATTAAAAAAGATAAATAACAAATATAATATATAATAATATATAAATAAAATATTAAAGTTATAGTAAATTTAAAAAATTATAAAAAAAAATAACAGAGGGCATCATGATGTTTCCGTTATGGTTCAACACAGCTATCTAGTGGTTAAATGATATTATAACAGAAGCCGTTATTTTCTTAATTACATGAGTTGGGTTATATAAACAAATTAAACAATACAGATTGTCACGATCCGTCTGCGGCGTCTCCAGCAAGTGGGCGTGGCCCGGCGGCTCCGCTCCGGGAAGCGGCCACGAGCGAGACGCGCTCCCGATCGCCACAGCTGAATGTCATTAAGACATTAATCATTGGACTACTTAAGCAGCCGACGCGGACATACCCGCGTCGGACTATTGTTCCACGTTGCTCATGCTATTGCGCATGCTCTCGTTCACAGATTGTTCTGCTCGCGATTTGCTCTTGTTCTGTTGTTTGCGTTTTCATGTTTTGAATTTCCCCAGCTACTATTCGGCTCGCTTTAAGTTTATCGTTTCCAATTGGATTTTGTCTTCACCCTTTCGTGGTAAGCATTGTTTTCGGTTTCTTGCGTTGCAAGCGTTTTCTGTTGATTCCTTATTTTTTCCTGGAGTGACTCGGTCTCCCAGCGTTTTGTGTTTCGCCGCTCCGGCGGCTGTACTCATAGAACCCTTGCGGTTACTAAATTTATAGATACTGCTTCATAGTGATTATTGTGTATTGCTTGACGGCTTCCAATAAACATCCTGTCAATCAATTCCTCCTGAGTCTGCGATTAAGGATCCACCTTCCACCGCTTTACAGCCTCGGCTGGGAAGCGGTCCTGACACAGATAGAGAAAGGAGTAAAATAATTAAGTAAAATAATATACATCAAAAAGAGTTTACATATACAAAAAGAGGGTTCATTAAATAATGTTTAAAAAAATAAGTAATAATAAAATAAATAAGTAAATAAATAAATTAATTAATTAATTAAAATATGAAAAATAAATAAATTAAAAAATATAAATAATAAATAAAAAATAAATAAAATAAAAAAAATAAGATAAAATGAAAGTATTAAAGTTATAGTAAATTTAAAAAAATCATAAAAAAATAAAAAAGGGCATCATGATGTTTCCGTTATGGTTCAACACAGCCATCTAGTGGTTAAATGATATTAGAACAGAAGCCGTTATTTTCTTAATTACATGAGTTGGGTTATATAAAAAAAACACACAAAACAGGTAGAGAAAGGAGTAAAATAATTAAATAATTAAGTAAAATAATATACACAAAAAAGAGTTTACATATACAAAAAGAGGGTTCATTAAATAATTTTATAATACATTTAAAAAATATTTTTTGTAAAAAAAAATAAAAAAATAACTGTCATTATATGGTGTTATTATAAACACTACACTTAGAAATTACTTATATAAGCCAGCTTAGACTGCATACAAGCTGACGTTGTATCGATGCAAAGACATGTGCTTAACATCCATATGGTGACGCTAATACATCATTTTGATGTAACGTACTATTTTTAAACAGATGGATATGTAATACACATTAAAAAGATGTTTTCTTAAACTTTAGTCACTTACTTGAATGTTGATGAACGTTTTGATCTGAGTTGTATTCAGAGTCCTGAACATTTGAGGTCACAAAAGGCGAAGGGGGTGACGAACGTGTTGTTTCTGAGAGAGAGAGATTGGTATGTATAACATGCTGAAAACATACGCTTGTTTCTCACATTACGACTTTACACTTATTCACCTTGCTCTGGCGATGTTTCATGTTTCACAGTTAGTCGTGTGAAAGCGGACTGGTTTGTTTGTGTGTCTGTCATAAATTTAAACAAGACATCGAATAAATTTTTAAAAATGTTTTGAATCATACAATCAAATAATATTTGACTCACAGGTTGTTCTACGTTCATCATTTAGACACCCCTCTGTAAACACAGCATTTCTGAGTATATATAAAGGTATTGATTACACGTAGTTACCGTTAATACAACGTTATAAATATTTAAAATAAGTATTTGCAATTATTTACTTACGATTAATTGTTAAGGTCTCCCCGTAAGTACATCCACAACGTCCACGCGGTTACCCTTGCTCAACTGTTAGTAACTACACCTTTGTATGCAATTTCTTGGCTTATGTCTTAACCTATCTGTATGCTATATCTTAGCTGTATGCTATTTCTTAGCCGAGCTGTATGGACTACAAACATGGTGGCTGCCGTAAGTAGGAAGGACGTGACGTACCGGAAAATAGGCGGGTGCTTGGGGCAGAAGGGGTGGGGAAATCAGCCTTCATATCTGACAGAAGCGTGATTCTGGGGGGCGGGGTTATGATAGGGGGGCGTGGTTATTTTTGACAGAAGCGTGATTCTAGGGGGCGGGCTGGGGTTGCCTATGCTTACACACCGGCCCACTGCTTGGGAGTCGTCCAGCTGTCCAAATATAGATAAGAAATCCGTTAGAACATGTCGGGGCAAACATTGCTTGGGACGTCTACAGCCAACTTCGAATACAGACAAGATGAAGTTCCTCATTGAAAGGTAAAATAATGATATCTTAGCGTAGCTGCTATTTATAAACTGTATATTGTGTCAGGGTCGCCGGTCGTCGAGGAGGGGGGTGGACCCAAAATGCGAGGAAGCAGGGATAAGGGTAACTTAAAGGGAATTTATTTACAAAAACAAAACCAAAAGGCAAACGAGGTACTAGGACAAACAAACGTGGCAGGGTGCAAAATAACAAAGTCGAACTAAACGTGACTAAACAGAACAAAAACCGAGGAACGAAGACAGTGACAAAAACTAGGGACAAGAGCGGGAGCAAGAGCGGGAGCGAAGCGAGCACATGAGCGTGAACGAGATCAGGGAGCGGTCGTGACAGTCCAAATGGAGCAATGTTCCGACGCTGAGCTGTCGGGATGAGGTGTTCAAATAGTCCAGTGATTAGGGGCGCAGATGGGAGTCAGGTGTGCGAGTCTAACGGGGAACAGGTGCGTGGCTGGTGATGACGAGTGCTGAGGGGAAACGCTAACACAGCTGACAAAACAATAACAGAAACACATGGCAGGAAGGAGGGAAGAAAACAATAACAAAAACATTGACATGACCGACACGGGTCATGACAGTACCCCCCCTCAAGGGACGGATCCCAGACGTCCCAAAACAAACGAAAAAAAACATTGTCCAAAAACGGGGGTGGGCGGAAGGGGGCCGGGAGGCGGGACCACGACCCGCAATCAAAAGACTGGTCAGGCGGGCGTCCGGGAGGCCAGACCAGCGAGTCCTGTGGTGGTCTTTCAGGCGGCCGACCGGGGGGCCAGACCAGCGAGTCCAGCTGTGGCCTTTCAGGCGGCCGACCAGGGGGCCAGACCAGTGCGTCCCGATGGGGCCATTCAGGCGGACGTCCGGGACGACCCGAACGCCACCTGGAGTCCGCTGATGGGGCTGAGACGAGGGGCGGCGGCGGGGCGCTGGGTGCCGCAGAGGACGGAGCTTGGACCGGCGTTGAGGCGGGCGCAGCAGAGGCAGGAACTTGGAGCGATGGCGGGACGTCGGACGCCGCCGAGACGGAGACGAGGCACGGTGGAACGCCGGTCGCTGCCGGAGCAGGGACGAGACGCGGCGGAGGGTCGTCGACCGCCGTCGAGGCAGGCCCTTGGGGCGGCAGCTGGTCGGCGAACCCCGCCGAGACAGGAACGTGGAGCGGCGGCTGGTCGTCGAACCCCGCCGAGACAGGAACGTGGAGCGGCGGCTGGTCGTCGAACCCCGCCGAGACAGGAACGTGGAGCGGCGGCTGGTCGTCGAACCCCGCCGAGACAGGAACGTGGAGCGGCGGCCGGTCGTCGAACCCCGCCGAGACAGGAACGTGGAGCGGCGGCTGGTCGTCGAACCACGCCGAGACAGGAACGGGGAGCGGCGGCCGGTCGTCGAGCCCCGCCGAGACAGGAACGTGGTGCGGCGGCTGGTCCTCGAACCCCGCCGGGACAGGAACGTGGAGCGGCGGCAGGTCATCAAACCCCGCCGAGACAGGAACGTGGAGCGGCGGCTGGTCCTCGAACCCCGCCGAGACAGGAACGTGGCATGGCGGCTGGTCCTCGAACCCTGCTGAGACAGGAAAGTGGAGCGGCGGCTGGTTGTCAAGCCCCGCCGAGACAGGAACGTGGAGTGGTGGCGGTTCGTCGGATGCCGCCGAGGCAAGGGCGGCAGGCGGCGGCTGGTCATCGTCCACCGCCGAGGCAGGAATCTGGAGCGGTAGTGGGTCGTCGGACGCCGCCGACCCGGAGGCGAGAAGTGGCGGTGGTTCATCTGGCACCGCCGGGGCAGAGACGAGAGGCGGCGGCGTGTCGTCCTCCACCACCGGTGCAGGAGCTTGGGGCGACGGCGGATCGTCGAGCACCGCCGAGGCAGCGACGGGAAGCGATGGCGTGTCCTCGGGCGCCGCCGGGACAGGGAATTGGGGTGGCGGCGGACCGTCTGGCGCCGCCAAGGAAGGGATTTGGGGTGGCCGGGGGCCGGGCGCACCAGAGGCCGGGACTGGGAGCGGCGGCGGGCCGGGCGCAGCGGGGACAGGGACTGGTGGCGGACGCAGAACGTGCTCCGCCGGAACAGGGACTGGTGGCGGACGCGTGGCGTGCTCCGCCGGAACAGGGACTGGTGGCGGACGCAGGGCGTGCTCCGCCGGAACAGGGACTGGTGGCGGACGCAGGGCGTGCTCCGCCGGAACAGGGACTTGTGGCGGACGCAGGGCGTGCTCCGCCGGAACAGGGACTTGTGGCGGACGCAGGGCGTGCTCCGCCGGAACAGGGACTTGTGGCGGACGCAGGGCGTGCTCCGCCGGAACAGGGACTTGTGGCGGACGCAGGGCGTGCTCCGCCGGAACAGGGACTTGTGGCGGACGCAGGGCGTGCTCCGCCGGAACAGGGACTTGTGGCGGACGCAGGGCGTGCTCCGCCGGAACAGGGACTTGTGGCGGACGCAGGACGTGCTCCGCCGGAACAGGGATTTGTGGCGGACGCAGGACGTGCTCCGCCGGAACAGGGACTGGTGGCGGACGCAGGGCGTGCTCCGCCGGAACAGGGACTTGTGGCGGATGCAGGACGTGCTCCGCCGGAACAGGGACTGGTGGCGGAAGCAGGACGTGCTCCGCCGGAACAGGGACTTGAAGCGCTGGCGAGGCGCCGGAATGGGGGTCAGCAGCTCTCGGGAGGCCAGAACGGGCCCCAGCAGCTCGGGGGGAACCGGGACGGGGCTTATCAGCTGGCGAGGAGCCGGAACGGGACTCATCCGCTGGCGGGGAGCCGGGACGGGACTCAACAGCTGGGGAGGAGCCGGAACAGGGCTCAGCAGCTGGCGGGGAGCCGGGACGGGGCTCAGCAGCTGGCGGGGAGCCGGGACGGGACTCAGCAGCTGGCGGGGAGTCGGGACGGGACTCAACAGCTGGCGGGGAGTCGGGACGGGACTCAACAGCTGGCGGGGAGCCGGGACAGGACTCAGCAGCTGGTGGGGAGCCGGAACGGGGCTCAGCAGCTGGTGGGGAGCCGGGACGGGGCTCATCAGATGTCGAGGAGCCGGGACGGGGCTCGGCAGCTGGGGAGGAGCCGGAACAGGGCTCAGCAGCTGGCGGGGAGCCGGGACGGGGCTCAGCAGCTGGCGGGGAGCCGGAACGGGGCTCAGCAGCTGGCGAGGGGGCGACAGAGGGCCGGATGCAGCAGTCGGTCCGGGCACAGCCGAACCGGGGGCCCTGATCCCTATCAGCCTGCCGCCATAGGGAATCAGGGGAATGGGGAACACGAGGGACCACGGATACAGGGGCTGGTGAACGCGAGCTAGGGGGTGCCAGGGGAACGTGAGCAGGTGCTGAAACCGATGGTGAACGAGGTACCGGGACTACAGGGGCTGGTGAACGTGCGCTACAAAACGTGGGTCGAACGGAAGGTGGTGCAGAAACCGACTGTGGACGAGGTACAGAAACAGACGGACGAGGTGAACTAAGTGAATCTGAAAAACGTGACTCAGGGTGTAAAAAGTGGGTGTTATTACGAGAGGTGGCAGACCCTTTACTTGGGCGCCGTCGTTGACCACCCCGCGGAGGTCCGGGATAGATGGCCAACCGGGTGCCCAAGTAAAGGTCTGATGGGTGGGATTCAGGGGTGGACTCAAAAGAAAACCGTGACAAAAACTGACTGGGAGAAGAAAACTCTTGAGAAAAATCAAAATCTGGGTCAAACTCGGAATCAGACAAATGAAAATAGGGGTCATCATCTAATTCTGAATTAACAAAAACATGGGGGGACAAAATGGTGTCGTAATTAAAGATGTTAACACGAGACGAAGAAGAATGGGGAACTGGCTTGGCGGAACATATAGAACTCACACGAAGGGGTTGGTCGGCAGGCTGATGAGGGGCAGGCACCGGCGGCTGCACGGTCGGTGCAGCTGACGTGGAGGCGACGTGGGTTGCTGCAGCTGGCGTGGAGACGACGTGGGTTGCTGCAGCTGGCGTGGAGACGACGTGGGTTGCGGCAGACGACGTGGAGACGACGTGGGTTGCGGCAGACGACGTGGAGGCGTGACCCCTTTCAGCCATCTTTCGGTCGGCCAGCTGTGCCAGCCTCATGCTCTCCACCATCTTGACCTCCAGCTCCGCCATCTGAGCTGTCAGCTCCATGATAGCCTCCCGGGGTGGTGCCTCGGCGGCGCCCTTCTCCGCTATCGAGGCCACCTGCTCCGCTATCTGGGCCAGTCGTGCTCCCAGCTCAGCGCGGCGGGAGTCCAAAAGGGAGGCGGTCTTTACGAACTCGTCCTCGTAATCTGGGTCGATGATCAGAGGGGGTGGATTGACCGGGGAACCGTCGATGACGTAATCTGGAGAAACAGGGAGCGTGGCAGACGTGACGCTGAGCTGATCGGCGGGTTGTTGGGGGTGGTCCGTGCGGCGGTGTCCATGACGCCGCCGCGAGCCCCTCGCTGGGTCCTTCTTTCGAGGTCGGAACATTCTGTCAGGGTCGCCGGTCGGCGAGGAGGGGGGTGGACCCAAAATGCGAGGAAGCAGGGATAAGGGTAACTTAAAGGGAATTTATTTACAAAAACAAAACCAAAAGGCAAACGAGGTACTAGGACAAACAAACGTGGCAGGGTGCAAAATAACAAAGTCGAACTAAACGTGACTAAACAGAACAAAAACCGAGGAACGAAGACAGTGACAAAAACTAGGGACAAGAGCGGGAGCAAGAGCGGGAGCGAAGCGAGAACATGAGCGTGAACGAGATCAGGGAGCGGTCGTGACAGTCCAAATGGAGCAATGTTCCGACGCTGAGCTGTCGGGATGAGGTGTTCAAATAGTCCAGTGATTAGGGGCGCAGATGGGAGTCAGGTGTGCGAGTCTAACGGGGAACAGGTGCGTGGCTGGTGATGACGAGTGCTGAGGGGAAACGCTAACACAGCTGACAAAACAATAACAGAAACACATGGCAGGAAGGAGGGAAGAAAACAATAACAAAAACATTGACATGACCGACACGGGTCATGACATATTGTTTCTTAACCTAGCTGTATGCTATTTCTTAACCTAACTGTATATTGTTTCTTAACCTAACTGCATGTTGTTTCTTTGCTGCATCTTATGTCTTAACCTGGCCGCATGCTATTGCTTGGCTGCATGCTATTTCTTGGCTGCGTGCTATTTCTTAGCCTATCTGCATGCTATATCTTAGCTGTATATTGTTTCTTAGCCTAGCTGTATGGACTACAAAAATGGTGGCTGCCGTAAGTAGGAAGGACGTGACCTACCGGAAAATAGGAGGGTGCTTGGGGCAGGAGGTGTGGGGAAATCAGCCTTCATATCTGACAGAAGCGTGATTCTGGGGGCGTGGCCTAAATTTGATGAAAGCGTGATTCTCTTCTCTCTCTCACAGGGCATCTTATCAAGACTAACAAGTATGGGCTGTGTTGTTCGTCGAAAATTCAGTGTTCAAGGCCCACATTTTCTGCAGCACAATTAATTAGGGGAGTTTAATTACATTTCAATATAGCATGATCAAAAACAGCTATTTCATTTTAAGGTTCGGTTAATTATCTTATGCCCCTTTATTTTTTACTAAACCATTTTTTTTTTGTTTTTGTATTTTTTTTACCCATCAGATATAATATTGTGATATTTGCTGGAATTGATGGCTTCTCTCAAAAGGTGAATTTACTACTGTAGCAAAATATACACAATACAGTCAACCTCCGATATGACAGGTTTATGATCAGTTATGACTTTATATCAGAATTATTTTTTACAAAAGTGTGATTCTGGGGGCGTGGCCTAAATTTGATGAAAGCGTGATTCTCTTCTCTCTCCTGTGTATCCAGCCGATGCATAGAGGCCTTGAGTCTGGTCCATTGTACACGGTGCCCCTCTGCTTAAAATTCCAAGATGGCGGCGCGCATGGACGCAGCGGCTAACAGCTCCCCCTCACAGTGCTCCTTTTTACTTTTTATTAGTGTTTGCTTGCTCTTATTGGCATCAACTGAGGCACAACATCGATATACCCGCCAAGACATCGTGAACATTGGATATCGATGCGAAATAACCATCACAGAGGAATTTTGCTATGATCGCAAAATTCCGAACGAACTGGCGAGGCTGCCCGGCTCACCATGGCTGGTCATCGGGGCCGGGAGGCGGCGCAGGCGACGCAGAGAGAGGAAGCAGAAGCGAGGCTGCAGGTCCGGTGTCTTGCAACGGCTGCGACGGCAGCCCCATAGGCAACCACTACCGAGTCTGCACCTCACCAACGCCAGATCCGTGGTCCACAAAATCGACGACCTGGGATTACAAATCCTGGGAAACCGCTATGTGCGCGATAGCAGTGTGATCGTCGTCACGGAAACCTGGCTGCACGCAGACGTCCCCGACGCTAGCATCCAGCTGGCCGGGCGCTAGCTACATCGCGCGGATCGGACGAGGGACACCGGTAAGAGGAGGGGCGGGGGGCTCTGTGTTTACGTGCATGAGAACTGGTGCGGCGATAGCACGATCGTCGAGAAGCACTCTTCCCCCGACATCGAGTTCATGTCCGTTAAATGCCGGCCTTATTTTCTCCCGAGGGAGCTAACGGTAGTGATTGTCACAGCTGTTTACATCCCTCCCGACGCTAGCACTAGCACGGCGCTCTCGCTACTCGCGTGCGTCATCAATAAACATCAGCGGGCCCACCCTGATGGCGTTCACGTAGTAGCGGGAGACTTTAATAAGGCCAATTTAAAGACTGTACTCCCAGAGTTTCACCAGCATGTCAAGTGCCCAACGAGGGGAGACAACACTCTCGACCATGTGTACTCGAACATCAAGCACGCATACAGAGCCCTCCCACTCGCCCCTCTCGGCCAGTCAGACCACCTGTCCTTGCAGCTCGCACCTGCGTACACCCCTCTCAGGCGCAGATTCAGGCCTACCACAAAGACTGTGAAAACCTGGCGTGACGACGCCATGAGTGAATTACAGGACTGCTTTCATGACACAAACTGGGACCTCTTTGATCATCAGGACCTTGATGTCTACACACACTGTGTACTGGACTACATCAAGTTCTGCATGGAAACTGTGTCCCAACATAAGACTATACGGACCTTTCCAAATGCGAAGCCCTGGATGTCCAGCAGGGTTCGCTCTCTCCTCAAGGCCCGTGACGCTGCCTTCAGGTCAGGCGACAAAGCCCAGTACAGGGTGGCTCGTGCTGACCTGAGCAAAGGCATCAAGCTAGCCAAGGCAACCTACAAGGGGAGGCTGGAGGCCCACCTTGCCAGTAACAGGCCACGGGAGGTGTGGCAGGGTCTACGGAGCATCACCAACTTCCGTGGCAGCAGCACGACCTCTGTAGACCCGAGTGCATCGCTGGCAGAGGAGCTTAACTGCTTCTTCGCTCGCTTTGACTCGCCCCAACCGTCACACCCCCGCACTTCAAGCTCCAACTCCCCCCCACTCATCGTAGAGGAACACGATGTGAGGCGCGCGCTCCTGGCGGTCAACCCCAGGAAAGCTACTGGACCCGACGGAATACCAGGCAAGGTCCTCAGAGCATGTGCCCACCAACTGTCACATGTTTTCTGCAGGATCTTCAACCGCTCCCTGGCTCAGGCAGTCATCCCCTCCTGCTTGAAAACTTCCACCATTATTCCTGTCCCCAAAAAGTCACCAGCCGTCCACCTGAATGACTACCGTCCTGTTGCTCTCACACCAGTCATTATGAAGTGCTTCGAGAGGCTGGTTCTCCAGCACATCAGGGACTGCCTTCCTCCCACTCTGGACCCCTACCAGTTTGCATACCGGGCTAACAGATCCACTGAGGACGCCATCGACACTGCTCTGCATGTTGTGCTGGGCCACCTGGAACGACAGCAGAGCTATGCAAGGATGCTCTTTGTGGACTACAGCTCGGCATTCAACACGATCATCCCAGACATCCTCGTCGCCAAACTGGACACTCTCGGCCTCCCTGCCCTCACACGCATCTGGATTAAGGACTTTCTGACCAACAGACCCCAGACTGTGTTGCTCGGCCCCTACACGTCCTCCACCCTCATGCTGAGCACCGGTTCCCCCCAAGGATGCGTGCTGAGCCCTCTCCTGTACGCCCTCTACACCTACGACTGCAGCCCGGCCCACGGCAACAACACCATCGTCAAGTTTGCTGACGACACGACAGTGGTCGGTCTGATCTCGGAAGGTGACGAGACAGCCTACAGAGAGGAGGTAAAGAGACTGACAACTTGGTGCAAGGACAACAGACTGCACCTTAACTCTGCTAAAACAAAGGAGATTGTCGTCGACTTCAGGAGGAACAAGACGCTGCCGCCCCCCCTCTGCATCGAAGGCGTGTGTGTGGAGAGGGTCCACACGTTCAAGTTCCTGGGAGTACAGATCTCCGATGACCTTTCTTGGAGTCACAACACCACAGCAGTGGTAAAGAAGGTCCGCCAACGTCTGCACTTCCTGAGAGTCCTCAGGAAATTCAACCTGGACAGGAAGCTGCTGCTGGCCTTCTACCACTCGTCCATCGAGAGCCTGCTGACGTACTGTGTCTCCACCTGGTACAGCGGCTGCACTGAGGCGGACAGAGTGAGGCTCCAGAGGACAGTCAAAACAGCGCAAAGGATTATTGGCTGCCCTCTCCCCCCACTGTCGGACATCTACACCGCCCGGTGCCTCAGAAGGGCTCTCAACATCGTCAATGACAATACCCACCCAAACTCACACCTGTTCGACCTGTTGCCCTCTGGCAGGCGCTACAGATGCATCAAATCAAGGACCAATAGACTGAAAAACAGTTTCTTTCCGAGAGCCATCTCCATACTGAACTCTCACACACACACGAGACCACCCTAACCTCGCAAAACAGCATTGTGATGTGTTTCTATATGCCCTATTCAGTACTGAATTCCATTGCACTGTCTTCTTTATTTATCTAATTTATATATTTGTCTGTATTATTGTTGTATTGCACTGGAATGGGGAGCCCTCTAATCTCGTTGCACACTTGAGTACAATGACAATAAAGGGATTTCTATTCTATTCTATTCTTCAAGACACCCCATGACAAGCTGATAATCAGCCTGAGGGAGTCTAGATTTGATGGCATCATCAGTTATGGAGGAATACAGGCCCCTAATGGAAAAATTATACTCCCGCATCCTCATCAGTTATGGAGGAATACAGGCCCCTAACGGAAAAATTATACTCCCGCATCCTCCTGTAGGTGGTTCTTCTTGACACGCCAAGAATGTCTGCTACACATGTGGTTGAAAGGCCAAGACGAAAGAGCCTTTGGAGGTGGTCCTCTGTGAATCGTCCATTGAGACCCATGCGCCTAACCACCGAATTTGAGGAGGGAAGTCTATTACGCTCCTCAAATAAGTTGCTCAGATGTTCGATGGCATCATGAATACCACTGGGTAGGGCTACAATCTCCATTGCCTTTATAAAAGTTCTTTCTTGGGTCACTATGTATTCTAAATAGTCAATATCAGGTGGGTTGTAGTTGAGAGCACACTGAAGTCGTTCGTTTAGCCTGGCCAGGCACTTCTGAATGACAATGTTCTGCAAAATCAATTAAATTAATTGTTGACATGCACCAATAATATGTCTACACAAGCAAGTTGCAATTTTTTTTTTAATTTCATGTTTGTTTTAAATTATTTACAAGCATGGATTTTAAAGCTGTTAGATATTGAGATGTAAACTTTAAGTGGGTAACTGTCAGGTTTAACTGCCTTGACACTATGGGAGAGCTGTTACTAAAGGCGGCTGAGGCCAGAAAGAACCAGGCAAGGTTATTCTTTTTACCAGCTGCAGCAGGGAGAGAGGTGAGAGAGGGCAAGCAGTTGACCTGCTTGTGGCTCGGCTCCGTAGACTCTCTGCCACTCTCCACTCTCTGCCGTCCCGCCCCACTGCCTCTGCTTTTATTAAGACTCGAAACAGAAACTAACTCATCTCAAAACAGAAACCAACACATCATGGCTTAACAGATAATGAAAGTAAGACGGCCTACACCCTACATGAGTTGTGTCGCAGTCACAAGACAAGGGCGTAGGCCACAGTTTCTGTTAACTCCAGATTGTGTGTTCTTAGCAAAAATATAGGCGCGTGTGCGTGCGCAATCATTAATGCAATTAGCGTATAAAAACATGATTAGAAATACACAAACTGATTATATAAGGTTACTTGAGATTATTATGATCTTCAGCTTATCTTACAGTAACGACTAACTGACTTGTTCGGTCAGTGCTTTTTGCAAAGGAAACAACGCTACAAAACAGCTATATCATTCAAGACAGGCGAGACATTGTTGAAAAATGTGGGAAATTACCCTAACTGTATTTATCCCAGCATCATCCATGGTAATGCAAAATAGTTTCTGTGTCAACTCTGTGAAGTGAGCGCCTTTCGATGTCCGTGCAATGGCGGGTGGCAATACTAATGGCGCAGTTTACGCCCTTCAAAATGAAGGCGCTGATTAGCCGAAGAGGAGATTGATGTACCTGGAATCCATTGCTCATCCTAGAGCAGAGGTATTCAATTAAAAGTCACAGAGGTCCACGAGTAAAGATTTTTCCAATTAAAAGGGCCGAACCAAAGTCCAACTTCCCTTAATGTCTAGCCTATGTTCACATTTTTATATAGTTTCAGTATTTAGTCATTTTCAACAGACCGCACTTATATGCTAAATATTTAGCAATGTTCCCATTAAACACCTTTGCCAGTCAAACAAATATAAGGCGTTTATTTCACATTCAAGAAAATGTGGCTCCAGGAACTTAAGGGTGCCTCTTCCAGAAAAAAAAGAGTAAAATATCTCCTGCAGAAATATATCAAGTGCTAAGCATTGAGTTAACACCTTTTACCTTTTTTTTCTTAAATCAAAGTGTTATCAGCCTAAAAAAAAAAACGTAAAGCCTAATTATCCAAGGAAAACAGGTCAACATGTTCAGTACACAATCAATAAAAATGGCTGTCCTCATGAAAAACTAATTCAAAATGCGCTTCGACACCAACTTTTCTTTTGAATATTTTTTTAACTTCTCTTAATGAGAAAAATGAGTTTTTGACTGCCCTGCCAGTGACTTAAATCTGGGTTGTAACGGAGTCGGGGCCATTGGGATTTGGTAGATTATTTCACACAACTGGGCTTGGTGTTTAATAAAATAATGTTTGTGCAACCGCATTTAAGCACTCCTTCACTTCCCCATCGCTGAATGGTTTTTTATGTCTCCCCAAAATCCATGATACTTTTAGTGAACATTCGTTTGCATGCCGCTGGGCTGTAAACAAAACTGTAAAAATCTGTTATACTGCACTCGAAGTTCGATGTTTTTGCGTGCGCTCACCTCAAATTTCAGCGGATAACTTTGCACAAAAGGGCGGTGCTTTGTTTCGTAGTGGAGCTTCGCAATGTTGCGATGGTTTCGGAGCATATGATGCACACTAGTTTTGAATCTGCTGCAGCCAGATCGCAACAAAATTTCTCCGTCCATTCATTTAAAACAACACGCATCGACCTTGCTAACTTTTTAGCACGGCATACTGTCAGCAGCACTCTCTTCCGGTCTGCTGCGCAATTGGCAGTGGATCGTAAACCAACGATTTGATTGGCTCAAATCAGTGACGCCTTTTCCGCATTAACTAGAATTGCAACGTCAACGTTTGCGAATGAGCCTTGAAAAAAATTAATCATAGATTGGTCATGGGTCCGTTTCGAACCATCTGTCGGTCGGGATCCGGATCGCAGTCCGCCATTATATGATGCCTGCCCTAGAGGCACCCTGTGGCCTGATATTTGTGCCACTAGAAACTGAATCTGAATATCGACTTGAATGTGAATTGCCGAACTTGAGTATTTGAAGTTTAAACTGAATTATTGAATTGAAAACGGAATTATTGAATTGTACATGGAAAAATTCTGATTAAAATTAAACAATAAATATCCAATTGTTGTTATTCAATAATTCAGTTTCCAATTCAATAATTCAGTTTTCAATTCAAATATTCAATTTAAGCATTCAAATCGATGATATTCAAATTCAGTTTCTAATGGCACAAATGTCAGCCCATAAGGCCAATCTGCTTCTGCAGGCAGAGCGACAAGCTCAGCAGAGAGATAGAGAAGGTCGCTGCAGCAAGCCAAAATAAACCATATTTTAATACAGTGAACCC
This sequence comes from Idiotropiscis lumnitzeri, assembly GCF_059441095.1. Classification (NCBI taxonomy): domain Eukaryota; kingdom Metazoa; phylum Chordata; class Actinopteri; order Syngnathiformes; family Syngnathidae; genus Idiotropiscis; species Idiotropiscis lumnitzeri. Next base: position 1,071,574 of record NC_142410.1, read on the forward strand.
TCGGTTATCGCGGTTAATGGGGACCGAGACCACCCGCGAAAACTGAAAATCCGCGAAGTAGCGGCGTACCTTCAAAAATGCTTAAAAAAAAAGAAATATATATATATATGTATATATACGGGTAGAGAGAGAGAGAGTGAAATTCATGTTATAACAAAAAAAAAAAAATTATTCTTAAAACTTATTATTTTTTTATTCCCCAGCCATTATTTTTGTATTTATTCAATTACTTCTTTTTGTATTTATTTAATTACTTTGACTTTTACCTGCTGGTACGCCGTCCGCTGTGCCCTGTGAAATGAAAGGTGGCATTCTTCATTTATTTATTTATTCATTCATAACTGACAGCCTCGCGCTCCGCTTGTGCCCGGGCGGAAGAGGTGCTCCTCTTCGGCTTAATTGTCACGTACGCCGGACCTGCTCCCCCGAAGCGTGTCTCCGTTCGGTTGAACTCGGTTTCATTTCACCCCGCTCGTGCCCCGGGCGGAAGGTGCTCCTCTTCGGCGTAATTGCCACGCACGCCGGCCGGCCTCCTCCGGAGCTCTCGTACGGTCCCGAACGGAGCGAAATGTCGCCCCGCTTGTGCCCGGGCGGAAGGTGCTCCTATTCGGCTAAACTGTGACGCACGCCCGCCCTCCTCCCCTTGGAGCTTCCATTCGGTTAAACGTAGGGGCCGCTTGGAACCGCCCGTGCCCGGGGAAGGTGCTCCTATTCGGCTAAACTGTGACGCGAGCATGCCCTCCTCCTCCGGAGCTTCCATTCGGTTAAACTTAGGGGCCGCTTGGCACCGCCCGTGCCCGGGGAAGGTGCTCCTCTACGGCTTAACTGCCACGCACGCCGGCCTCCTCTGGAGCTCTGGTACGGTCTGAACCGTGCGAAACGTCGCCACAAATCGTACCCGGGGGAACGTGCTCTTCTTCGTCCACTTTCCTCTTCGCCCACGCTCTTCTTCGGCGCACGCCGGCCGTCTAACCGCTTCAGCGCCCCGTCGTGCCGCTCGGTGAAACTACAATGCCCCCGAATATTTTTTAGACCCGCGAAGCACTGAACCCGCGAAAGGTGAACCGCGAAGTAGCGAGGGTTCACTGTATATCGTCCTTGAACGTTATTAAAAAGGTAAATGCAAAATATTCGCCCAGATAATTGGCTCGGCTTTAGCTTTATCTGTACTGCTTCTCCTCACAAGGGTCACTGAAGCCTATCTCAGCTATCTTTAGGCAGTAGGTGTTAAAAAGGTCAGGTTGTTTTGTAGTATGCCGTTGTAGCACCCTCTGGTAGCTCGCCTGGTCATACAATTGAAGTTTAGACGAGCATGTTTTTAGCCACCTATTTTAGGACCCACGATAAGTAACAGACATCATAACAGTCATTCTCTTCGAAGTCATCCAACCACAAGGTGTGCGTGCATTAGCATGTAAGTGACTCAACATAAAATATCCTTTTGTGGGAACGGGATTTGTTTGTGGACATTTCAGTTAATGTTTCTTGTGCTGTTTTGTTGATTTGTTATGGTTACGACTACGGCAAATTAATGTTGTATCGATGAGGTTTTCCATTGTATCCGCTCATGTTTTCTTTTTATTTGTTCTACAGAAACCACACACACATCCAGATCTAACCAAATTAAAGATTACATGGACCAAACTGGTTTGATTATTCCTCATCCGGACAATATTGTGTTCTAACTGGACATACTGCAGCGGTTATCAACTCCTGAAAATCAGTCCTACAAGCAAATATTTTACATGGTCCTTCGAGCCGGATACGATAATTACTGCAGACAACGATGTCCTCTCAGGAAGAAGTACAAACCAGACCTAAACGTTTAACTCACCCTCCACACTACTTAAAAGACTATGATGTGACAACTGAACGTCACGAGAATGACTCTGAACATACTCAACTAATGGAATCTGTAAATAATCAAGAAGCAGTACAAATGAGTGGTGAAAACAGTCTTAGAAAAAAGGAGTCATCACGCCATCGCCGTCGTGAGTCTTCAAGTCCACTTCAGCGCCGTTGTGAGCCTCAGAGTCCACGCCGTCGTGAGTCTGCAAGTCCACGTCAGCACAGTCGTGAGTCTTCAAGTCCACGTCAGCATCGTCGTGAGTCTCCAAGTCCACGTCGTCGTGAGTCTTGTTAGAATTTAGCTTTAAATCAATGTTAGAATTTAATCTTAAACCAATGTAAACTCAAATTAGTAATCTGACTCCAATTTGCGACTTTACCCAACTCTCACTCATCCAACAATATGCGCGCTCCTTCTGCAATAGAAAGGTATCAGGAAGCCGGCATTTTCACGCACGAGTGGATTTATTCCCAATACACAGCCTACATATTCGCCTGGGTCTCGGATCTTTCTCAATACAACTCTACCCCTCTCTTGGCATCAACAGAACAGAACTGAACTTTTCCGAGTTGCCCAGTAGTGACTATACAATATGTAAATGACACAAAGACAAAGGCATCCTGGCATGATTCTATTGGCTATGTGTATCCTGCAGTTAACTTTAGCTTACTCTTATTGGTCTTCCTTCCCCCGCCGAATCCCGTGGCTCCTCCTGCGTGCGATCCCCCGATGGCCGCTCCTTCATCGATTGCTCCCGGAGTCATCTCGTCTCGCTCAGCACCGTCTGCTTCTAAAACATTCCATTCTTGCACACCCACGCAACCAGTTTCGCTCCACCAGTCACACTCTCAGCATTTTACAGTATCACATTTTCATACACTAGATGCAGCAACATCTAATGTACGATGTTAAGCTCAAACTCTTATATTCCTTTAATAGTCAAATGTATGAAATCCTTTAAGTGTAACCGAAGTTTGGACCATGCTAATGACAAGACCCTCAGGAGAGGAATGCAGGAAGATTGGATCAAGGCTGCAACAAAGGAGGTGTGAACGAGACACATCTGAAACAATGGACTTCCATGCCGGGACCACAAAAGTGGCTCCTAGCAGTCTCCCCTTTGTTCTGTTTAGATTGACTGCCATGATTACATTATCCTTTAATCCCTCTCATGACCTCAGACACCTGAGGTCATAACTTGAACACCTTATTTTATTGTTGCACACGAGCTAGACATCACTTGCCATAAAACTAAAACTCCTCAAACAATTAGTAAAAGAATAAGAATCTGTAGAAAATTTCATTCCCTCCTCATGGCTTCAGGTCCCTGAGGCCATCTTCCCATTCTCACATCCTGGACTCCCGGAGGGCCATGGCTGTCTCCGCCTCCTGGGGGTCTTTTTGAGGGATCATCATGTACTGGCCACCCGGAGGGAGTGGCCCCAATGTGCGTTCTATTGTCTTAACAGTTAATGTTCTGATACATGGAATACAGCAACATCCGCATAACACCATAATAGCGGCAAACACAGCAATAGAAATCAGTACTGATGCAATCAAGCTTTTATATTTACCAAAGATGTTTAACCAGTCAGAACACCCACTGGTGTCCACACCTGAGTGCTCCTTCATTTTGTTACTTAGCGTGCGCACACCCTCCAATGCATTGGTAAGGCGACCCTCAGGAGACGTATTGTTGGGAATCAGAGTACAACACTGATCCCCAAAAATACCACACACTCCTCCTCATTCAGCCAACACCATATCTAAGCTTATTCTATTTTGGAATGCCAGAAGAGACGTGGCAGCCAATTGCTCATGCACTGCCTGGAGTGCCGAGGTGGTGAAGTTCGCCAATCGTTGGACATCATAGTGGACATAATCAATCCGGTCCACATTTTTGTTTACTGTAACGATCAGGAAAAGACTCTCCCATCCTGCCGCAATTTGATCCACCAATTTATATTCGTCAGGGATCCCTCTTGGAACTCCAATTGCATCTATATATGTGGAATCTCCTGCATTCAACCATTCTTGCATGTCCCTTCTCTTCCTGTTAAGGAACGGGATTCTTCTCCGTTGTCCAACGCCTTCCAATTCCATTTTGGCCAGATCTAAGGCTGTCACACTAACTGGCATGATCAGCGTTACCAGGGCGCACTTACCTGAGGCATTGGTGGGAAGTCTATCGTACAGCACTTTCTCTCCACACCACAGCCAAGCATCAGCACGAGCTAGAGGGATTCCTACTGGCAAAGACACATTTTCATTACACCATGACTCCTGGATATTTCCAATCCCAGGGCCAGTCCCATTTAACTTTAGGCAGGTGAAATTTTGTTTTGCAACTTGGGTGTCAAAAATAGGCTTTTTCTTTTCGATTCCCACATCATTCCACGGGTGTGTCCAATTAAAAATTGTCACCCAAGTGTTCACCTGTGTCGGTTGTTTACATTTCAGATTTAGCAGTAGTTGTTGTGTCTGTGTCAGCGTCTTACCACCAGCTCGCTCTGCTCCATACCTTACCGTTCCATCACTCGTTCTCCTTTCGCTCCATCACTTCTGTCATCCTGCATCCTATGTTCAAACGCCAACATCGTCCACACAAAGCACACGCCAGCAAGCAAAATAGTCAATAAAGTTAAACATTTGCATCGTCGTCGTCTTTGTTCAGACACTTTCGAGTCCGACTTTAATCCAATTCTTGCCATCTACACATTCCCTCTCTTGACCTGCCCGTCCGGGCGGTCAACCTTTACGCTCAACCTCGGCAGGCACAAATTCTGGGGCCGGGCGCAACTGTGAGTTATGGTACCGCTTTTGTCCTTTAGTTTCCAATTGTACGGCGTGTGAGGTTCTAGTCAGAACTCTAAACTGTCCTTTCCAGCGAGGTTCAGTCCACCTCCGGGAAAGCACCCGGAGGTAGACGTACGGAGTGGTGTCCGACTCCAGTGATGCTGAGTTCACTGAGTACAAATATCTAACTGTGTTTAGAGATTACAAATTAAGCCTCGAGCTAACGCTCCAATTTTGACTGTCTCTTTTTTTTTTTTTTGACAAATTTTTAAAGCAACCCAAATGAAATAGTAACCATTCGCACTTAAAATAAAAATCCCAAAACTATAATAACGCAAATACCAAATTAAACCCTTTTTTTTTTTTTTTTTTTTTTTTAAACAGTAAGAATAGGTGCTCTCCAAGACATAGACAGCTCCAAGACCGCTGCAGTCTTCACCTCCTATTGTCTCCCAAATGCTTCAATCCACCTCCAGGCCAAGCCCACACTGATTCTGTCAACTGGGGGAGGGGGTAGAGACAGTAAAAACAATTGCGGAGCCGTGGAGCCGAGCCCCAAATCAGTCTGGCCCTGGGTCCAGAACTCCTCTAGCAGAGACTCACACAGAATTACCTCTTCCGGGCGACCCTTCTCGGGAAATTTAGAAATTTAGTGATGTTCCCAAACCGAACAATTTGTAGTGGGTGCTGAAGTATGATATCCTGAAAGTGACGCGGAGTATTCAACAACTATGGGGCCTCGACCTTTAGTATGATGGCGCGCATCAATATTCAATGTGATTTGTGGCTCGGTGAAAGTGACCAATTCATACCATTTCCTCTGCTCAGGGACAAGGCACACGTGCGAGGCAACGCCGGTAGACATAACAAATATATAATCCTAATGGAAGATCTACTCCTAACTAAATTTAGATGACTGCATTTTGAGAAACCAAACCATGTGTGACCACATGTACAATGTAATGTCAATTGGTGAATTGAATGGGTGGAGGTTGCTACACCACTCAGACCAGAGCAGGAAGAGGGCATACCCACCGCGGGAGGATGGAGAACCAGGTTTCAGAGCTGCCCTCAGATATTTCAGTTCAGCCACTGGAATGGAGGAGAACACCACATATGCTCCCTCCGAAGGATATGCACAATCAAGTTCAGTCCCATCCGGAAATGCCACTCAAATTCCAGTGTTCGTTCAGTCAATGGCAGTGACTCAGGCAATCTCGAGAGTCCACATGGCTCACTGGGAGTTGCGGAAGGAGCCCATAGCTCGCCCCAATATCCAGCACCATCGAAAACTTGTCCATCCACCGTCCCCGGAATGCTGGGACCTGCTAGTCCTTGCACGCTGAAGCTCCGTGGCCCCCTGTCATGGAATGGGGTACCAGCGGGTTTGTGTCAAGAGTGCGTTGGGAGTGGGTAACGGTGGCGCCCCCTGCGCTGGTGGAGCTCTTTGTGACAGATATGGCACCGGACCAGAGGATGGCACATTCCAGAAAGTGGCTCGGCATGGACAGCTCATCACCCAGTGACCCCACACCCCGCAGCAAGAGCACACCCCACTCACAACCCCTGTCTATAACCACCCCTACCTCTGTTACCGTGGTCCCGACCTCGTTCACCGGCCTGCTTTGGACACCCATCTGCTGTGGCCCTGCGTCACCCGAACCTTGCCCAGAAGCAGCAGAAGTGGAAGGAGCAGGTCCAATGGGAGCCGCATGCATCGGTGGCTGCCTTAGCTGCTTCCTCTTTTTAATATTTTTATCTCTCTTGGCCTCCTAAACAAAATGTGTTCTACTTGGGCCGATTAGCATTTTTCATTGATGGACTATTTCGCCTGATGTCTGCCACTGGAAGGGGCACGCCCTTGTGGACGGCCAACTGGAACAGCTGTGTATTGTCGACATTATTGGATGGGTCACTGCCGGAAGTCTCACCCCATAGACCAGGCCTGTCTCCCCCTTCCCCACTTGAAAGACACAGCAACATCGGCCCCAACGGGGCCCGAAATATCTGATGCACGGCACGGCCAATCTCACCTGAGGTGTCCCCATTTAACTGGTGACCATCATGCGGGTCAGCAGGTCTGGCCTTGGCCTCAAGTGAGGACAGTTCCTGTTAAGTAAATTTTATCCCCTCTACAACGAACCTACCCTTGCGTTCAGTGAGTAACTTTTCATAAAAACAGCGCCACCGCTGTATATTATGGAAAAGTCTAAACAATATAACAAAATTTTGCCCTATCCTGGACTGGGTGTGTTATCTCGTCGCGCATCCAATGTGAATAATAATATCTCCCTCCTTGTTGAGGAGAACCTCCGGGATGGGCGTGGTGAGGCGCTATTTGAAGCGTTCTCCGGCCTTCTGGACACACAGTTCACATGTCACCGCAAACCTGTGGAGAGAACTGGAGGAGTGGCACTTGCCAGTGAGAAGGGGCAAATTATCTTCCTTCCAAACTTTCAGTTTTGCATAAATCTTGTGTAATAACGTCAATCAACCATTCACTTGATGTTTGAATTTAATTACTCCAATCTTTCCCCAATAACAATTTGAAAATCAATACTTAAGAGTGCAACAGGGATTCAGGTTGATCAGGCCTGTCCGCCCATTGCATCCCAAGTACTGTAAGGGCTTGCCGGTGTCCTCAATCAATTTTCTGTGTTTCTTTCCTGAGGCCCGTCCCTTACACATTCACTCAAACCACATATGCATACACATAATCGACGACCTGGGATTACAAATCCTGGGAAACCGCTATGTGCGAGACAGCAGTGTGATCGTCGTCACGGAATCCTGGCTGCACGCAGACGTCCCCGACGCTAGCATCCAGCTGGCCGGGCGCTCGCTACATCGCGCGGATCGGACGAGGGACACCGGTAAGAGAAGGGGCGGGGGGCTCTGTGTTTACGTGCATGAGAACTGGTGCGGCGATAGCACGATCGTCGAGAAGCACTCTTCCCCAGACATCGAGTTCATGTCCGTTAAATGCCGGCCTTATTTTCTCCCGAGGGAGCTACCGGTCGTGATTGTCACAGCTGTTTACATCCCTCCCGACGCTAGCACTAGCACGGCGCTCTCGCTACTCGCGTGCGTCATCAATAAACATCAGCAGGCCCACCCTGATGGCGTTCACGTAGTAGCGGGAGACTTTAATAAGGCCAATTTAAAGACTGTACTCCCAGAGTTTCACCAGCATGTCAAGTGCCCAACGAGGGGAGACAACACTGCCTTCCTCCCACTCTGGACCCCTACCAGTTTGCATACCGGGCTAACAGATCCACTGAGGACGTCATCGACACTGCTCTGCATGTTGTGCTGGGCCACCTGGAACAACAGCAGAGCTATGCAAGGATGCTCTTTGTGGACTACAGCTCGGCATTCAACACGATCATCCCAGACATCCTCGTCGCCAAACTGGACATTCTCGGCCTCCCTGCCCTCACACGCATCTGGATTAAGGACTTTCTGACCAACAGACCCCAGACTGTGTTGCTCGGCCCCTACACGTCCTCCACCCGCATGCTGAGCACCGGTTCCCCTCAAGGATGCGTGCTGAGCCCTCTCCTGTACGCCCTCTACACCTACGACTACAGCCCGGCCCACGGCAACAACACCATCGTCAAGTTTGCTGACGACACGACAGTGGTCGGTCTGATCTCGGAAGGTGACGAGACAGCCTACAGAGAGGAGGTAAAGAGACTGACAGCTTGGTGCAAGGACAACAGACTGCACCTTAACACTGCAAAAACAAAGGAGATTGTCGTCGACTTCAGGAGGAACAAGACGGTGCCGCCCCCCCTCTGCATCGAAGGCATGTGTGTGGAGAGGGTCCACACGTTCAAGTTCCTGGGAGTACAGATCTCCGACGACCTTTCTTGGACTCACAACACCACAACAGTGGTAAAGAAGGTCCACCAGCGTCTGCACTTCCGGAGAGTCCTCAGGAAATTCAACCTGGACAGGAAGCTGCTGCTAGCCTTCTACCACTCGTCCATCGAGAGCCTGTTGACGTACTGTGTCTCCACCTGGTGGACAGAGTGAGGCTCCAGAGGACAGTCAAAACAGCGCAAAGGATTACTGGCTGCCCTCTCCCCTCACTGTCGGACATCTACACCGCCCGGTGCCTCAGAAGGGCTCTCAACATCGTCAAAGACAATACCCACCCAAACTCACACCTGTTCGACCTGTTGCCCTCTGGCAGGCGCTACAGATGCATCAAATCGAGGACCAATAGACTGAGAAACAGTTTCTTTCCGAGAGCCATCTCCATTCTGAACTCTCACACACACACGAGAACACCCTTACCTTGCAGAACAGCATCGTGATGTGTTTTTATATACCCTATTCAGTACTAAATTCCATTGCACTCTCTTATTTATTTATCTAATTTATATATTTGTCTGTATGTCAGGTTCGCCAATTTGACATATAGGGTTCATAGCTGAAAGGAGAGACACGCAGCCCAAGTGGAGACAGAAAGGTTAACAAAGTTTATTTGGCAACTTCATCTCCCTTCTGTTCATCGATGTTTTTCATACATTCCCTTTTATAACATCGAGGAATCAGATTACACTTCGAGAAATCAGATTACATTCAAGGGTGGTACAGTTCGTCTTCTCAAAAACTGGTTTAGTCCGGTTTATCATGAGCGTGCCGTCGTGGGTCGCAGCTGACTTTGACGTCAGCATCTTTTATCAGGACCTAGCACGATGTTGCTTGCTTCAGACTTTGAGGCCAACTTCTTTATCAGGACTCATCACGACGTTGTTTACTTCATCCTCACTTCTGAAGAAGTGCCACCGCCCTGCCAATTGCAGACACCTCTCTGCAGTAGAGATGTCCTCCTGTACCTCCACTCTGACTGTAAACACTCAAGCATAGTCCACTCCACTAATTTGCAACATGATATGTGCACCATGTATTGAAATAAAGTTGCGTCATGGCAAATGTATAATAACCTCCAAATATTATTCTAACACTGTATTATTGTTGTATTGCACTGGAGAGGGGAGCCCTCTAATCTCGTTGCACACTTGAGTACAATGACAATAAAGGGATTTCTAATTCTAATTCTAATTCTAAACACTTTTTCTTTCACACTTTCATTCACCAAAAAGATACTCTCCAATTCCGCACAGAGACCCCTCCCTTGGCGCGTCCGCCTCGATTCCACTGAGATTTGTGCTGGCAGATCCATAATTTTGCCCTTATTTAGCCAGCGTATGCCAAAATTTACAACTGTGGGTCTTGTGATTTTCCCCTTCACTCCCCGTGATGTCTTTTCTCCTGGACGTAGCTGACGATACTGCACCTGTGACATCAAACAGCTCATAGATGCGGATTGTTGGATTTTCTAACTTTAAATGTACCAAAAGTTCGAATTAATTATCTGACTCCATTAATGGTTAACCAAACACGACCTACATTCATCCAACAATTATGCGCGCTCGTTTTTGAGAGAAAGATGACCAGGAAGCCGGCAACTTCACACGGGAGCGGATTTATTCCTAACAGGAGATCTAATGCAAATCTGAGGCTCGGGTCCCTACCATTACAGCTCTGCGCGTCCCTGTACCCAACAGAGGACGACGCCCCCCCGAGTTGCCCAGGATCAATTATACATTTCAGCAAACAAAACAAAGATAACCTACTATTCTACTATTGGCTATGTGTCATCTGCAGTTAACTTTAGCTTTCTCTTAGTGGACGTCTTCTGCCCGCAGGATGACGTGTCGGCTCGTCCAATCTCACACAGCAGCGCCTTGATGGCGGGAGGCCTGCGTCAGTACCCCCGTTATCAGAAGTGCGGCTCGTCCTGTACAAAAAATATCTGTCACCTACGCATTACACACAGCCTGCCCTGACCTTCCACTGCACATCGAATCAAAGCACAATCAGCAAATATCTTTATTGCATTAAACGGAATACATGTAACTTGTAGTCAATCGTATTAAATCCTTTATAGTCAAATGTATAAAATCCTTTAATCCCCCTCATGGCCTCAGTGAACTGAGGCCATCACCCCCGCAAAAATAATAGAAAAATAATAATAAAAACAGTAAAAAATAAAAAAATATAGAATAATATATACAAGTTGTAATAGAAAAATAATAAAAACAGTAAAAAATAAAAAATGTAGAATAATATATACAAGTTGGAATAGAAAAATAATAAAAACAGTAAAAAATAAAAAATGTAGAATGATATATACAAGTTGGAATAGAAAAATAATAAAAACAGTAAAAAATAAAAAATGTAGAATGATATTTAAAATTTTATTCCCTCTCATGGCCTCAGACAACTGAGGCCATTACCACTTACTCCGCTGGACCCCATGGACCTTCTGGTTGCCAGAGGAACCGGCTCTGGGTCCGACAGGGGGATCATGTACTTGCCACTCGGTGGCAGCGGGCCCAAGGTGCGCTCAAGGGTTTTAACTGTAAGAGATCTGATACAGGGTATACAACAACATCCGCAAAGCACCCTAATAGCTGTAAATACTGCCACCGAGATTAATATAGAGCTGATCAGACCTTTCCATTTACCAAAGACATTCAACAATCCTGACCACATTTCCGAATCTACACCTGAATGATCTTTCATCTTTTTGTTCAAAGTTTGCAAACCTTCCAATGCCTTGGTGAGACGCCCATCTGGTGCCGTGTTGTTTGGGATGAAACTACAACATTGATCCCGAAATATCCCGCACCCTCCTTGTTTTTCAGCCAATAACATATCTAAAGCAATCCTATTTTGAAACATAATTAATAAAGTTTTTGACAATTGTTTATGTACCGCCTCTAATTGATCCCAATTTAACTGGTCCAAATCTACAGGTGTCACACTCACCGGCATAATTAAAGTCACCAGGGCACACCTGCCAGAGGCATTGGTCGGCAGCCTGTCGTATAGAAATTTTCCACCATAACACAACCAGACGTCTGCACGGGAAAGTGGGGGTCCTGCTGGAAGAGACACATTCGTTTCACACCAATCCCACGGTATTTGTCCAATTGTGTGTCCTGCTCCATTCAACTTCAAACACGTAAAATTTTGCTTGGCCACCTTTTTATCAATCACTTAAATTCTCTAAATCAATTGTGTGATTGAATAATTTCGCATATATACCAACCTCGGGGTCTTGGTCACAAATTTTAAAAAACAATATCACCTGTGCGTCTGTCAACCTATCCGAGCTGTCCTCCCGTTCCTTGTACATGACCGTCTGGTTGCAGTGGTACTGTAACATCACAATTTTTGTCTCCCCTCCGTCTGTCTAAAAAACAGTCTCATAGATTAGAAGCAAACATACTAAAAGCGTAGAAAGCAAGCCTATCATCCAGAAATAATAAGGAAAAGGACAGCCGTGTCCATTTTTATGTTTGATTTGTATGTGTTTCAATTGGTCAGTATCTCCCCCTCTCTTGACCTGCCCTTCCGGGCGGTCAACCTTCAGGCTCACCTTAGCGGGGAAAGAACTCCGGTGCGGGTCGAAGTTGTGAGTAATAGAACCACTTACGACTTTTTGTATCTAATTGCACCGTACTTTCATTTGATAAATGCTTTCTGTTTAATTAATGTTTAACATATTTAGTAAATATGAACCTGCTAAATTAAATAATTGCCCTTCTGTCCCGTAAGTGTTTAAAATAATGCCAGCAATCGTTATACAATCCTTAAAAAAATGCATGCTAAATAATCGCAATAATACCATAATTAATTGTATTCAATCACCTTTTTCAATTTGTTTGTGAAGCTTGTATCAGTCACTTGAATAATATATTTTAATTAACGTAAACCCACCAAATATTATATCTATTTCAATTCCCAGACTGTTGTAATAGCTTTCTTCGAATATAATCTAGACCGTGTCATCCTCACAGGCATTGGCCCCAGAAACAATTCTCCAACGTATAAATTTAGTTTTGCTGATAATCACCACAATCCAGCAGTGTTGGTTCGCAATAATGTCCTTATGATATCCAGCTAATATGGCACAATATTAGAATTTGACTTCGCAACATGGGTAAATCATTCCTGAATTAAATAAATTTTAGTTCACTGAGTTCAAATATCTAACTGTGTTTAGAGATTACAAATTAAGCCTCGAGCTAACGCTCCAATTTTGACTGTTTTTTGACAAATTTTTAAAGCAACCCAAATGAAATAGTAACCATGTATGCTTAAAATATCCCAAAACTATAATAACGTAGATACCAAATTGTAGTGGCAACTCTTTCGGGTTTACTTGCCACTGTAGGAGCGGGTGAATAATAACTAGCCTGACGCGACAAAACTTCCAACTCAGGATCTTCGTTTCACAAGTTTACTAATATTTCCATAACTCAAACATGACGTGGTCGAGGTCGTCGATCGATGTGGCTTGAGGTCGCTGATCGTGGTTGCCGCTGTCGGCGCTCGTTGACCAGCGTCGGTGGTGTGGCTGTCACAGTGGATGTCAGAGTTCGCTGATCAGCGTCGTTGTTGGAGTCGCTGCTTGCGTCGAGGATTGAAGTCGCTGCTTGGCGTCGATGATTGAAGTCGCTGCTTGGCGTCGATGATTGAAGTCGCTGCTTGGCGTCGGTCAGAAAAACTTTGTCACCACCACCCGACCTTCTGAATTCCAAATTAGAAAACATTTCTCAATATGGCTCTTACATTTCCGGCCCCTAATTGTTTATGCTATGGGCGGAACAATTACATAATTCTAAATACCTCAAGAGCCATTAGACACCAGATACGCTTAATCTTAAGGCAATCGTAGTGAAACACTTATCATATACTTAAACTATTAAAGATCAAATTCTCAATTGAGTCCAGTGTATGAGTCCTTAATCTTCATGTTGACTCTTGAAACAAGCAGAGCTTACTCACTGGTCTGTCCAGCTGACTGGTCTTCGTCTGCACCACTACTCGTCTTACCACACCCTTTGCATCAGGCAAGGTCTTTATGACCCGGCCCATCATCCAGGAGTTGCGTGGTGCGGCTTTGTCTGCTATCAAGACGACATCACCCTCTTGAAGGTTCCTCCTGGGTCTCGACCACTTTTGCCGATTCTGGAGCAATGGCAGGTATTCCTTGAGCCACCTGGTCCAAAACAGATCTGCAATATATTGCACCTGCCGCCATCTTCTTCGAGCATACTGGTCATCACGGGAGAAGATTCCTGGAGGAATGTTGGGTTGTGCCTTCAGAAGTAGTAAGTGGTTTGGGGTCAAAACGTCAAGATCACTGGGGTCGTCTGATGCCAGGGTGAGAGGTCTGCAGTTAATGATAGACTCCACCTCACACATGACGGTTATCAGTCTCTCATCATCCAGTGACTGTTGTCTGACGATTGAATTCAAGACCTTTCGCACTGTGCGAATCAGTCTTTCCCACACGCCACCATGATGAGAAGCTGCGGGCGGGTTGAAGATCCACTTCACACCTTTCTCCATCATTGCATTAGAAATTTGTCGTTGATTGAATTCTTGAAGGGACTCACGTAGTTCTCTCTCAGCAGCAACAAAATTGGTCCCACTGTCTGACCGCATAATCTTGACCTGACCTCTTCTGCAGATAAAGCGGCGGAGCGCATTTATGCAAGAGTCTGTGTCCAGACTGTGGGCAATCTCGATGTGGACGGCCCTTGTGGTGAGGCAGGTAAAGAGTACGCCATACCTTTTTACATGGCTTCGTCCCCTCTTGACCTCGAAAGGCCCAAAAAAGTCCACTCCTACGTTCGTGAATGGAGGCTGATCTGGTGTGATGCGGTCCAATGGCAGATCGGCCATTTTCTGCTCTCCCGTTCTACTGTTAAGTCGTCTGCAGACAGTACATCTTGAAATGATGCCTCTGATTGCTGAGCTTACTTGAGGTAGCCAATACCTTGTGCGCAGTTTGGCCAACATGTAGTTACGGCCGCAGTGTCCTATTTCTTTGTGGATGTGTTGCAAGATGAGAGCAGCAATCGGAGAGCTTCTACATAGAATCGCGGGGTGCTTTATCTCTTCTGGCATTGATAATTTGGAGAGCCGTCCGCCTACCCGCATGATTCCTTCCTGCAGAAAAGGATCCAATTTGTAGATTGGACTAGTCTTTCTCAAATGTCCACTGTTTTGTAAGGCAAATAATTCTTCAGGGTAAGTTTGTTGCTGACTGAACTGGATCAGCTCTTTCTCAGCCTCTTCTAGGTCTTCTATAGTGAGCAGGGTTGGCTGAAGTGTCAGCCGAAATCCTTTCATGTGCTCTGTTACCAGCTGCTCTTGTCAGCTTCGCTGGTTCTCAGTCCTCTTGATCTTGTCCATGAAGACCTTCCTTTCCTCCCTCAGGTGCAGCAGCAACTGCTTCATGGGAACCTTGACAGCATATCCATTATCAATGACGTCCTTCATGAATGTCTTGTAGTCCTTATGGAAACCTGCGTGTCGTTTCAATTTCCCTTTCAGGCTGATGGCGCGCTGTTCGGAGATACAGCGATTGTTTGGCATCCTGACTGCCGCGTTTTTTAGTGGCAGGCTCACACAGTAATGTCCATCCACCAGTCTAGCAGAACTGTTCACCAGAGTCATGAACTTGCAGTCTTCCCTTGACATTTCTTCTTTCTCCTCACAGATGCGTTCTGGGAAATCTGCATCATATTGTTGTCTTAACAACTGTTCTATTTCCACAACTGAAAGATAATTGACTGTGTGGGTTTTTCCAGTGTGGCTCTCCATTTTCAAACTTCATAGAGGCCCATTTACTACCCATCCTAAGGCGGTTCTGACGGCATAGGGACCACCTCCTTCAGCATGAATCACTTGCCATGGCTCCATGGCCTTCGGGACGTTGGTGCCTATGAGCAGGCCGATTGTAGAATTGATTTGAGGCAGAGTCACATCTTTCAGATAAGGCCAACATGCAATGTCTTCCTGTTTGGGATTGCTTTCCTTCTGAACCGGAATGAAGCTGTGGGTGAATACTCTAGGCAGGTCGATGTATACGTCTTCCTCCAGCCCACACACTTGTAAGTCTGACAAGACAAATGTCTTCAACACATTATTGTCATCTGCCCTGCTACAGCTCATGGTGTTGAGAAGAATTTGTGTTCTTCGGCCCCTGAGTTTCAGCTTTCTTAGAAGGTCTTCCGTGCAAAAGCTTGCGGTGCTGCCAGGATCTATAAAGGCATATGTTTCCACATATCTATCACTTCTCTTAGATTTGACCTTGACAGGCAAGACCGCTAATGCACATTTGCTTCCGGCCCCAATATAGGAACAAGCTTCATGAGACACACATGCGTTGGAGATTTCTTCACTCTCCGAGCAGTTCTCTGTCCTCCTTTCAGTAGCCACATTGTCCTTTTTCTTATCAGTGAGCGCACTGTCTTCCTTCTTCTCTATGTGCAACAAATCTGGATGTCTTTGCGAACATATTTGACACCATGTTCTCTTTTTACAGTCTTTGCTGAGGTGTCCTGGGAAAAGACATCCAAAGCACAGGCCTTTGGATTTCAGAAAATCCAATCTTTTCTGGAGTGGTTGTTCTCTAATTTTTCTGCACTCCGCCAAAGTATGTTTATTTTGGCAGTATACACAAGGCTTCTGCATAGCAACATTAACAGTTTTCTTGACCGTTACATTTTGTTCCTTTTCTCCTTGTGGCGCTTCAACTCCTGTAGCGAAACTGCTACCTTCCCGCTGACTACCTTTCTTGCAATGATAGTCTCTTTTGTTCTTTCCTTCCTTTATTGCATGAGGCTCTGACATGCTACCAAATAGGGGACTTGTGATGATCTTTGCCTGGCGATCAATGAACTTGACCAAGGTTGAGAATCTAGCACGTCCTCTCCCCTTCTCTTCAAAATCAAAGGCAGTCACTCTCCACTTCTCACGCAATTTATGGGGAAGTTTGGAAAGAACAGCTCGCATATTAGTGGGGTTGTCCATTTCCTCCATGAACTCCAAGTCTCCCATTGTATTCTCACAGCCAGTCAGGAACAGCGCATAAACATTAAGCGCTTTACCATCCTCTTGTTTGGTGCTAGGCCAATTCAATGCCTTCTCCATATAAGCATTTGCAATCTTTAACTCATTGCCATAGTGTTTTTTCAACAGCCTTCTAGCTTCTTTGTAGCCTTTTTCAGATGGCATATGCTCACAGCTACGCACTAGCTCCTGCGCTTCCCCACTGGTATATTGCTCTAGATAGTAGAACATGACTTGATAAGTATCAGTTTTGCTCTCAACAGCATGTTCAAATGATCTAACGAATGACTTGTAAGTTAGCGGGTCACCTTCAAACACCAGAACCTTCTTCTGTGGTAGGCTTGACAAGTTGTGCTGTTTAACAAGCATCTCTGTGATGACATTTTGTCTTTGTAGCACCTGATGGAGGTTGTTGTCATCATTTATTTGTCTTGCGACTTGTCTCTGGTTGCTACCAGCTGGCTGGTGTAATCCAAGACCAGAGCTCCTTGCTTTTCGTCCCACTGATGGCTCTTCACTATAATCACGTTCCTCTTCTTTCTTTATTTGGCGTTGAGAGGATGCACTGGAGACATAGCTGCTCATTCCATCTTCATATGACTCCAAAACTTTTAATTTCGCTGAAGACTCTGCAAGCGCACTTTCAACTTCCAATGTCTCTTTTCTAGCCTTTAAATGTGCTTCTTCCAGCTCCAAAGCTTGCCTTCGTTTCAATGCTGCTGATCTTGCTAGGAGAGCTGCATGCTCTGCTGCTTCTTTAGCACGTACAGCTGACACTGAGCTCCTTGAAGATCTTCTTGACACACCTGAGGCTGATTCACCTTTCATTTTATGTCTACAGTCCTGTAGATTAACTTGTGAAACACTATCGCCC
Organism: Idiotropiscis lumnitzeri; assembly: GCF_059441095.1. Classification (NCBI taxonomy): domain Eukaryota; kingdom Metazoa; phylum Chordata; class Actinopteri; order Syngnathiformes; family Syngnathidae; genus Idiotropiscis; species Idiotropiscis lumnitzeri. The sequence goes on from NC_142410.1 coordinate 1,089,042, forward strand.
ACCCCTATGTCATCTTGTAGTGAAACATCTGAAGGTGCAATTGGACCACGGTTTGTTTTTTTCACACTGGTGACTGACCCAATCCAAAGAACCTTGCATATGTTCCTTTAATGCAGTTAATTTGTGACTGAACCATTCCTGGTCCACTTTTCTGGGTTCCTCATCCAATAAAGGAATTATGGCATCATTCACCTCATCTATTTCTTTATGCATGTTGCACACATCGCCTTGCAAAATGTCCTTTATTATGTATGCATCTTCGTTATTTTGCATGAGTTCATCTTCTGTTCATTTTCGCTGTGAGTTTGCCAAGCTTGCTTTTCCTTTTTCCAATCAGGCGACGCAGTTTTTCTTGCAATGCCTTTTCAGTGGGCTTTGGTGCCCTCTTTTGGCGGGCGTCTGTTCATTCTCTGGGTCGTTTGCCATCTTTATTAACTACTGCTCCGTTCACCAGCAAATGTCCAAATAATGGAACCTTTCCAACGTCAAGTGCTAATGTCCTTGTATTCTTCACAGTGCAGCAATTATCTTATCAGCAGATGGTTTCAAACATTTATGAATGAACCAGCCGAGAGCTCCCGCTCTGACTGAATGACTTCCACTTGGCTTGAGTGACGCAGTGACGGCGAAGCGCGGTGGCAGGCTAACGTAGCAACGTTAGCAGCTCACTTCCTCAACCTGCTTTCTCCTTCAGTGGATCCGATCCGTGTCGATCATCCGGTGAAGGCTTTCTGGATGTCCAGGTAAGTTCTATGTCTTTCTGGCGAGGGTTTCCTGGCTTCCAGGCGAAGTTTTTCTGACTTTGTGTAGTGGCAACTCTTTCGGGTTTACTTGCCACTGTAGGAGCGGGTGAATAATAACTAGCCTGACGCGACAAAACTTCCAACTCAGGATCTTCGTTTCACAAGTTTACTCATATTTCCATAACTCAAACATGACGTGGTCGAGGTCGTCGATCGATGTGGCTTGAGGTCGCTGATCGTGGTTGCCGCTGTCGGCGCTCGTTGACCAGCGTCGGTGGTGTGGCTGTCACAGTGGCTGTCAGAGTTCGCTGATCGGCGTCGTTGTTGGAGTCGCTGCTTGCGTCGAGGATTGAAGTCGCTGCTAGGCGTCGATGATTGAAGTCGCTGCTTGGCGTCGATGATTGAAGTCGCTGCTTGGCGTCAGTCAGAAAAACTTTGTCACCACCACCCGACCTTCTGAATTCCAAATTAGAAAACATTTCTCAATATGGCTCTTACACAAATTAAACCTTTTTTTTTTTTTTTTTACGGGAAGAATAGGTGCTCTCCAAGACATAGACAGCTCCAAGACCGCTGCAGTCTTCACCTCCTATTGTCTCCCGAATGCTTCAATCCACCTCCAGGCCGTGCCCACACTGATTCTGTCAACTGGGGAGGGTGAAGAGACAGTAAAAACAATCACGGAGCTGTGGCGCTGAGCCCCAAATCAGTCGGGCCCTGGGTCCACAACTCCTCTAGCAGAGACACACACACAGAACTACCTCTTCCGAGCGACCCGTCTTGTGAAATTTTGGATGTTCCCAAAACCGAAGAATTTGTAGTGGGTGTTAAACTATAATATTCTGATAGTGACGCGGAGTATTCAACAACTATGGGACCTAGATCTTTTGTATGATGCCGTGCATCGATATTCAATGTGATTTGTGGCTCGGCGAAAGTAAACAACTCATACCATTTCCGCTGCTCAAGGACAAGGCACACATGTGAGGACATAATAAATATATAATTCTAATGCTAGATGTACTCATGACTAAATTTAGATGAATGCATTTTGATAAACCAAATCATGTGGGATCATATGTACAATGTAATGTGTCAATTGTTGAATTAAATGGGTGGGGGTTTGCTACACCACACAGACAAGAGCAGGAACAGGGCATACACACCACGGGAGAATGGAGAACCAGGTTTCAGAGCTGCCCTCAGATGTTTCAGTTCAGTTCAGCCACTGGGAAGGAAGAGAGCACAACATATGCTCCCCTCGACGGATGTGCACAGTCAAGTTCAGTCCCATCCGGGAATGCCACTCGAATTCCCGTGTTCGTTCAGTCAATGACAGTGACTCAGGCAATCTCGAGAGTCCGCAAGGAGGATAGTGTTGTTGCTCACTGGGAGATGCGGAATATCTCTCCCCAGTATCCAGCCCCATCGAAAACTTGTCCATCCACCGTCCCCAGAATGCAGGGACCTGATAGTCCTCGAACGCTGAAACTCCGTGGCCCCCTGTCATGGAATGGGGTACCAGCAAGTTGGTGTCAAGAGTGCGTTGGTTGTGGGTAACGGTGGCGCCCCCTGCGCTGGTGGAGCTCTGTGCGACAGTTATGGCACCGGACCAGAGGATGGCAGATTCCAAAAAGTGGCTCTGTATGGACAGCTCATCACCCAGTGACCCCACACCCCGCCGCAAGAGCACACCCCGCCCGCATGTTTCGGCTGTTGCCTTCGCTGCTTCCCCTTTTTGTTTTAATATTTTTATCTCTCTTGGCCTCCTAAACCTGCAAGTACAACAATGTTTAGTCACGCTGCTTAATCCAATCCCATATTTTCCTTTTCTGATGTCGTGCAAAATTATGTACAAAATGTGTTCTACTTGGACCGATTAGCATTTTTCATTGAAGGACTATTTCGCCTGATGTCTGCCACTGGAAGGGGCACACCCTTGTGGACGGCCCACTGGAACAGCTGTGTAATGACGACATTATTGGACGGGTCACTTCCGGAAGGCTCACTCCATTTGCGTCTCGCCCTGGCCACATAGACCAGGCCTGTCTCCCCCTTCCCCACCTGAAAGACACAGCAACATCGGCCCCAACAGGGCCAGAAATATCTGATGCACGGCACGGCCAATCTCACCTGAGGTGTCCCCATTCAGCCGATGACCATCATGCTGGTCTGTAGGTCTGGCCTCGGCCTCAAGTGAGGACAGTTCCTGACAAGTAAATTTTGTCTCGAATGTAACTCTCGCATCCCCCTACGGAGGACCTACCCTTGCATTAAGTGACTAATTTTTCATAAAAACAGCGCAACTGTCCCACTTAACTGACATTAACTTCAAGTATCACCGCTGTGGTTCCGTATATCATGGAAAAGTCTAAACAATACAACAAAATTTTCCCTATCCTGTACTGGGTGTATGTTATCTAGTCGCGCACCCGATGTGAATAATAATAAAACCTGCGGGGCACATGAGCAGGCTAAGGCAACAACTATATCTTAATCTGTTTCGTGGACCATAAATTAGAATATCTTATATCTCCCTCCTTGTTGAGGAGAACCTCCGGGATGGGCGTGATGAGGCACTCTTTGAAGCGTTCTCCGGCCTTCTGGTCACACAGGTCACATGTCACCTCAAACCTGTGGAGAGAACTGGAGGAGTGGCACTTGCCAGTGAGAAGGGGTAAATTACCTCCCTTCTGAAACTTTCAGTTTTGCATAAATTTTGTGTAATAATGTCAATCAATCATTCACTTGATGCTTGAATTTAATTACTCCAATCTTTCTCCAAAAAACAATTTGAAAATCAATACTTGGGAATGCAATAGGGATCCAGGTTGATCAGGCCTGTCCGCCCATTGCATCCCAAGTACTGTAAGGGCTTGCCGGTGTCCTTAATCAGGTTTCCTTCCTGAGGGCCGTCCCTTAAGCATTCACTCAAACCACATATACGTACAAACACTTTTTCTTTCACACTTTCATTCCCCTCTAGGTATCTAATTCCTTACCCAAAAAGATAATTTCCAATTTCACACCGAGACCCCTCCCTTGGCGCGTCCGCCTTGATTACACTAAGATTTGTGCTGGCAGATCCTTAATTTTGCCTCAATTCAGCCAGCGTATGCCAAAGTTTACAACTGTGGTTCTCTTGATTTTCCCATTCAGTCCCCGTGATGTCGTTTCTCCTGGACGTAGCTGACAATCCTGCACCTGTGACGTCAAACACCTCATAGATGTGGATGTTAGTGGTGATGGCTGAGTGGTCTAAGGCGCCGTGTTCAGGACCCAGTCTCCCCAGGAGGCCTGGGTTCGAATCTCGAATTTCCCCATTGTGGGACTAATAAAGGGAATATTATATTATTATTATTATTATTATTATTATTATGTTAGCAGTCTGGCATTTATGAAATGCTGTCATGTCCCTTAAAAGGCTGGAAAGCGGTCCTCACAGAATAATCCGACCATGGATTCTGCGGACACAGAAAAAATCATTCATGCCTTGACCAGCCAAGGACGCCTAGTCGGCCAACAGGCAGCCGAGCTCGCAACCCTGCGCGATGCGGTCGGCCAACTGGCCCAGAAACTCACGAGCTTAGATGCCCGACTGAGTTCCCCAGTACCTCCTGTCTCACCGATTCCGAACCCGGTCGTTCCTCCTCCCGGGGCTCAGTTTCCGAGCTACCCGGTTAAGGAGCCTAACTTGGCTCACCCCGACCGCTACGGCGGAGAACCCGGGCTTTGCGGTCCCTTCATTCATCATTGTAGGCTGATCTTTGATCAGCAGCCCCTAACATATGCGCACGACAGTTCTAAAGTAGCCTTTATGATGAGCCTCCTGACTGGTCAAGCGAGTGCGTGGGCCATGGCCGTGAGCAACGCGCACCCGGCGATCCGTTCCTCGTTCCCCACCTTTCTTACCGAGTTCCAAAGGGTGTTTCACCACCCGATCCGCGGGAAGGAGGCCGGAGCTGAATTTAATAATTAATAATAATTTGCCCTTTTATTAGTCCCACAATGGGGAAATTCGAGATTCGAACCCAGGCCTCCTGGGGAGACTGGGTCCTGAACGCGGCGCCTTAGACCACTCGGCCATCCTGGCAGCCAACCGAGGCCTCCTGGGGAGACTGGGTCCTGAACGCGGCGCCTTAGACCACTCGGCCATCCTGGCAGCCCAATTATTGGACTGTATCCAAGGTTCGCGATCAGTAGCTGACTACTCAATCGCTTTCCGCATCCGAGCAGCTGAGAGCGGTTTCGGCGACTGCGCCCTGAGGTCCGTATTCCGGAGGGGCCTGAACCCGGCCCTAAAGGACAAGCTGGCAGTCCGCGATGACGCTGAGACGTTGGAGGAGCTGATCACCCTGGCTATTCGGTTAGACAACCGCCTGCGAGAGCGTCGTCGAGAGCGAGGGGTGGAGCAGCGCCGCGCCGAGCTACCGCGTTTCCGGGTCCCAGAGCCTGCACCAGCCGACGAGACCATGCAGATGGGGGCAAGCCGTCTGGCGTCCCGGAGCAGCCTCGAGAGCGGGCGTGGGAGCAGCGCCGCCCAGATCGTCCACACATCCGGGTCCCGGAATGGTTATCCGTCGACGAGTCCAGGCAGCCGGGCCCGAGCCGCCCGGATCTTTGTGAGAGAGAGCGTCGGCGCAGCACGGGGGCGTGCTTCTACTGTGGTCTGCAAGGACACCGAGTAGCAGTGTGCCCGGAGATGGCCGCTCACCGGGAATCATCTCCTCGTCGCCCAGCTAACTGTGAGTCCTCGGATCGTTCCTCCGCGGCCACAGGATCCCGACAAGAGCAGCCCGCCAGCGTGGCAGGGAATCCGGACAGTCTCGGCACCCCTTTGAGACTTGAGATGGACGGGGAGATCATAGGACTCAGCGGTAGTATCAAGATTCGCGCACTGATTGACTCTGGAGCTGACAATTGTTTTATAGATGCGGGCTTAGTGTCCCAACTCGGCTGCGTGGTCACCGAGCTCAACAAATCTGAGAAGCTTTATGATCTCGATGGACGCGTGCTGGCCGATATCCGACGGCTAACCGAGCCCCTTACCTTAAAATTATCGGGCAACCATATCGAAAAACTCTCGTTCTTTGTCATGCCGGCCAGGTCAGCTCCGGTCGTACTAGGAATTCCGTGGCTAACCACACACAACCCAGTCAATGACTGGGGGCGGCTCTCCATCCAAAATTGGAGCCCATTTTGCTATGCGCATTGCCTACGGTCAGCCGGAGAGGGCGTGCAGGTTAGGGCAGCCCCGGAGGTGGAGGTCGACCTTGATAATGTTCCGAGCATCTACCATGACCTCCGCGCAGTTTTCAGTAAAGAGAGAGCAAAATCCTTACCGCCACACCGTCCGTATGATTGCGCGATAGACTTAGTGCCTGATCCAGTCCTGCCGTCGGTACGGCTGTACAAGGTTTCACAACCCGAACAAACAGCAATGAAAGATTACATTACGGAATCATTGGCGGCGGGTTTGATAAGGCCATCTACCTCTCCGGTAGGAGCGGGTCTATTCTTTGTAGAAAAGAAAGATAAGTCTCTCCGCCCATGCGTCGACTACAAGGAGTTGAACGCGATCACGGTAAAGAACCGCTATCCATTGCCCTTGCTGGACTCGGCGTTCGCTCCCCTGCAATCCGCGACGATTTTCTTAAAATTAGACCTCCGCAGTGCATACCACTTGATCCGCATTAGAGAAGGAGACGAATGGAAAACCGCGTTTATAATAATAATAATAATAATAATAATGCCTTTATTAGTCCCACAATGGGGAAATTCAAGATTCGAACCCAGGCCTCCTGGGGAGACTGGGTCCTGAACGCGGCGCCTTAGACCACTCGGCCATCCTGCTTGGACACTTCGAATACCTGGTCATGCCCTTTGGTTTATCAAACGCACCCGCAGTTTTCCAAGCCCTTATCAATGATGTTCTCAGAGATATGCTCAACGTTTGCTGTTTTGTGTACCTGGACGATATTCTCATTTTCTCTCGATCCCTAAAAGACCACCATCTGCACGTGCGATCAATCCTACAACGACTCTTGGAAAACAAATTATACGTAAAAGCAGAGAAATGCGAATTCCACAAAACCTCGGTTTCATTCCTGGGCTTTATTGTAGAAAACGGGCAATTAAAGGCCGACCCGGCCAAGACGCGTGCCGTCGTGGAGTGGCCGGTTCCGGCAACACGTAAACAGTTGCAAAGATTTTTAGGATTCGCCAATTTCTATCGGCGCTTCATTAAGGATTATAGTCGCCGGGCGTTGCCTCTCACTCGTCTCACATCAACGAAGATCCGTTTCTCTTGGGATAGCGAGGCCGAGGAAACATTCGCGGATTTGAAGACAGCATTTACTAATCCGCCTGTATTGCACCACCCTAATAGCGATCTCCCTTTCGTTGTAGAGGTGGACGCCTCTGATTCCGGAGTGGGGGCCGTCCTGTCACAGCGGTCCCTGGTCGACCAGCGTCTTCACCCCTGCGCCTTCTTCTCCCGTCGCCTCTCCCCAGCAGAAGCAAACTACGATGTGGGAAACCGAGAACTTCTGGCAGTGGTCCTGGCTCTGCAGGAGTGGCGGCACTGGCTGGAGGGCACCCAGGAGCCTTTCATAATTTACACTGACCACAAGAATTTATCCTACATACGCCTCATGAAAAGACTGAACCCCCGGCTGGCGCGGTGGGCCTTGATACTCAGCCGCTTCAACTACACGATGACATACCGGCCGGGGGCACGCAACACCAAACCCGACGCACTGTCACGCATCCACGACGCGTGGGAAGACGAGGAGGGGCCGGCGAGCATGGTGCCCAGTCATCGGTTGGTGGGAGGCCTGCAATGGGAGATAGAGCGGCGAATCCGAGAGGTTCAGGAAAAGAGCGGGGCTCCAGCTGAGTGTTCTCCCGGGCGTTTGTTCGTGCCTACACGATACCGGGCGGAGGTAATCCAGTGGGGACATGCCTCCAAATTGGCCTGCCACCCAGGCATACGGCGTACCCTGGGTCTGATCGGGCAACGGTTCTGGTGGCCGTCCCTCAAGAAGGACGTGACGGCGTACATCCAAGCTTGCCCACCATGCGCTGCCAGCAAGGCATCGCACCAGCCACCAGCGGGTCTACTGCGACCGCTTCCCGTTCCGGCACGCCCCTGGGCAAATATTGCATTGGACTTTGTCACTGGTCTGCCCGTTTCCCGAGGGCACACCGTCATCCTTACCATAGTGGACCGGTTCTCCAAGGCCGCCCACTTCGTGGCGCTACCCAAACTACCGACAGCCTTGGAAACGACCAAGCTTTTGGTCCAACACGTGGTCCGACTCCATGGCATCCCAGACGACCTGGTGTCCGACCGAGGCCCGCAGTTCATCTCCCGGGTGTGGAAGAGGTTCTACCAGTGCCTGGGGGCGACATCCAGTCTCTCCTCGGGATACCACCCGCAGACAAATGGGCAGTCGGAACGCGCTAATCAGGACCTCAAATCCGCGCTCCGATGCGTCTGCCTGGACCAGCCGTCTACCTGGGTCGATCATCTGCCATGGATCGAATATGCCCATAATAACCTGATCTCTTCGTTTCTGACGGCCTACGGATATCAACCCCCGCTGTTCCCGACCCAAGCTGGCACCGAAGAGGTACCCTCAGTCCAGCAGCACCTGAAGCGAGCACACCGGGCATGGAAAGAGGCCCGGGCCGCCCTGTCACGCACAACACAGCGGAACCAGCGCATCGCAGATCGTCGCCGCCGTCCAGCCCCGGGCTACAAGATCGGCGACAAGGTATGGCTGTCAACACGGGACCTCAATCTGGCAGGGTCGTCTCGCAAGTTAGGGCCACGTTTTGTGGGCCCGTTCGAAATCGCAGCCGTCATCAACCCTGTCTCAGTTCGCCTTAAACTGCCTCCCACCATGAAGATACACCCTGTGTTCCACGTATCGCTCATCAAGCCGGCTCCTACCTGCCCTCTGGTGCCACCTACCGCCCCGCCGCCACCTCCAAGGATCATCGACGGCGACCCAGTGTACACGGTGAGGGAGATCCTGGAGTCCAGGCGCAGGGGAAGGGGAATCCAGTACCTGGTCGACTGGGAGGGCTATGGTCCAGAAGAACGGCAGTGGATCCCCCGCTCCTGGATCATGTGTCCATCTCTGCTTCGCGATTACCACAACGCCAACCCGTCGAGACCAGGTAGTCCGCCAAGGGGCGTCCGTTGAGGGGGGGGTACTGTCACGATCCATGTGTCATCGTTGCAGCCGAGTGGGCGTGGTCGACGGCGCATTACCCGGGGACGCGGCCGCGAGCGGGACGCGCTCACGAGCGACACAGCTGCAACCTATCAGGACTCTGATTCAGGACTATTTAAGCCTTCGACGCGCAAGTGTGCGCGGCGGATTATTGACCCAACTTGCTCTCGTCTATGTGCCCTTGCTATAGTCTTGCCCAAGTTTTCTCGTGTATAGTATTTGTTGATTGTTGATTCCCTTTATGTTACAGCTACGTTTCGGCTCGCTTTTTGTTATCGCTTCGATGTTTGGATTTAACCTTACCCTTTTGTGGAAGGACATTCTCGTTTTCGGTTTTCTTGCGTTGCAAGCATTTTCTGTTCCTCGTTTTGGTTTTCCTGGTGTGAATTTGTTCCACCAGCGCTTTCCGCTCTCGTCGCCCGACGACAGTAATAGTAGATTCCCAATTATTAATGAAAGCAAGTTATATTGCCTATCGACTGCCCATTGTCATTTGCCGGTCATAATAAACCCTGATTACAGAACATTTTCTCTTGTCCGCGTTTTATGAATCCACCCTTGTCGTCCTCTCGGAATCCAATACCGTCTACGTATCTCAGCAAACACTCGCTCAGCTCCTGGATGGAACAACTGCTGGTCATAGGCCTTGATAATGAGATTTGTTACATGGTGTGTCGGATCAAGTACAATTGGATGTAGAGAGTCTGGAGATAAATCGCTGTGGCGGAGACGACCACCAACCCGAATCAACCCCCTTTCTTGATCCCACTCGGGTGACAGCCTCAGTAAACGACTATCTGGCTGTACATTTTTACCTGCCGTTAATTTATCTACCTCTATGGGGAAACTATCACTTTGTTGCCCGCCTTTCCACCAGAAGAAGACTCTTAACTGACCTCAATGGATACAAATCTGTTTCTCAGATTTGGGGGCGGCTGTGAAAAAGGTCAGGTTGTTTTGTAGTATGCCGTTGTAGCACCTTCTGGTGGCTCGCCTGGTCATACAATTGGAGTGTAGACGGGCATGTTTTTAGCCACCTATTTTAGGACCCACGATAAGTAACAGACAAAGGTCATCATAACAGTCATTCTCTTCGAAGTCATCCAACCACAAGGTGTGCGTGCATTAGCATGTAAGTGACTCAACATAAAATATCCTTTTGTGGGAACGGGATTTGTTTGTGGACATTTCAGTTAATGTTGCTTGTGCTGTTTTGTTGATTTGTTATGGTTACGACTACGGCAAATTAATGTTGTATCGATGAGGCTTTCCATTGTATCCGCTCATGTTTTCTTTTTATTTGTTCTACAGAAACCGCACACACATCCAGATCTAACCAAATTAAAGATTACATGGACCAAACTGGTTTGATTATTCCTCATCCGGACAATATTGTGTCCTAACTGGACATACTGCAGCGGTTATCAACTCCTGAAAATCAGTCCTACAAGCAAATATTTTACAGTAGGCTTGGTACACCCTGAACTGGTTGCCAGGCAATCGCATAGAGACAAACAACCATCCACGCTCACAATCATACCCAGGGGCAATTTAGAGTGTCCAATCAACCTGCCATGCATGTTTTTGGAATGTGGGAGGAAACCATAGTACCCCGAGGACACCCACGCAGGCGCGGGTAGAACATTCAAACTTCACACAGGAAGACCTCTGCACCGTGAGGCCATCGTGGTCACCAGTGGCCCACCGTGACACACAAATATTTCACACTTTTTTAAAACTGTATTTATTTTTTTGCCCAGGATTGGGTAATAGTCAAGCTCTCAACGCAATAAGTAATAATATAATTTCAAGAGGTCAAAAGCGCATACACTTTTACAAATCTTAATCAAAGTAAATAAAAACAGTATCACATGTTTTATCTCCTGACAAAGTTTATTACGCGTTAAAATCCAGTGGCTTTGAGATTCAAACTGTAAAATAAATTGTCCACACTGTGTATTTTATGCTGTCCCTATCAATGTAACAAGAACAAAAATGAATCTAAGTGCAATACTATTGCCCTACTGGATCTGAATTAAACATTTTTTTAAGTGTAACGTATATGACAAATTATTGGCCCTTGAACTAAGACAGAGAGCGCATAAAGTGGCACGAGTGGCAACATCAGAGAAAATCCCAGAACCTTTTCTGAATACTGTGGTTTTTCAAAGACATGTTGTTGTCATGCTTTTGTTCACTTTTATTTAAAATTAAATTTATTTTTTTTCTCCATCCATCTGCTCCTGGTCCGGCCCCTCTGTCAAATTTTAGAACCCATTGTGGCCTGCCAATCAAAAAGTTTCCCCACCCCTGGTATAGAACATCAGAAAGAGGCAGGTCTCGGAACTTGTTCTTGCCACAATGTCCAAAGATGTTGTACTTCAGAGACAGAGGATTTGTCACGATGAACGTCATCATTCTTCTGACACTATCATCCAATGGCGTTCCACCAATATCTGCGACCATTGTAACCTGGGTTTGATAAACATCACAGGAAAGAAATTGTCTATTAAGTGAGCAGCTTTGGTCACACTTCATACAATAAAACGGCAAGAGCCTAGAATTCTACCAATGTGATTACGAAATGACAGAAATTGTAATGAGTAAGAGATGAAGAAAATACTAGTACTTTTGAAGCAAATAAATACAAATTGAACTGACAACTGCATAATTGAACTCTGAGAACAACCAGCTTGGTGTTCATGGCCTCAACCTCATCAGTTGTTTTAAGTGGAAATACTGCTCCTGCAGGCACATTCAGCACTGGGACACCATCTTTCTGCTTAAGTAGGTTGTTAAACATCCTGGTATGGACCTTCTGTGTGTCTTTCACTTCCACAAGTAGTTTCACCAACTGGATGAATATATGTTGTCCCATCCCATGTGGTGCTACACTGGAGCAACAAATCTGGTTTGAAATAGTTTTGTTTTGTCTCATTGTCTGGGTTCCAGTGGGGCTGTGCATCAAGGTGGTGGGATGTCTTTTTCTCAATGTTCTACTTGGGGTGAATACATTCAGGGTGTGGCTTATCATAGTTGCAGTTGGCCAGCTTGAACTCTGAAGTCTTTCAACTGGGGCCTTCCGATTCGGGGTTTCAGAGGTAGGGCTATTGAGGGCTACAGTAGTATGGCTTGACTCTGTTGCTCCAGATTCAGGAATGCACTGGGACTGGTGGTCCTACTGGACTTGGGGTCCCTAATTTTACATTTCAAGAAATTAAATGATCAATTATTTATATTTTTAAAGATAATACATTAAAATTCCATCTTTATCATACCTGCATTAGATCCTGCAGGAGACCCATTGCTGGTGTTGCTGGACATACTCAAGGGCCTTCTGCAGCTTCTCTGTCTCTTGGTTAGGAAGCTTTCACTCTGGGACAGTCCACGGGGAAGTGTAGCTGGTATTTCATCGTCATCACAGGCTTCAGACTCGTCACTTGAGAAAGCATCCCTGCAATGGATGGATGGACACTTGGGCATAAATTTCATTTCACAACAAAAGCTTGCACAAAAAGCTTTGCATTTAAAACAATACATATGTAATAGGCATGCCAGGTTAAAAGTGTTAATTTCATCATCATTTCATTGGCTACAAGTTAGTCCAGTGTAAGCGCAATCACTTCTATTTTAGAGCATAGCTTTTGGTCTCTCCGATTATTGCCTCAAGAAGCTGAAACACACATTTGGGTATGTTACGAACCAAAAACTAAAATACCTGTAAAGCTATTAATTTTGAACTTATTTTTTCCAAACTTTGCCCACAAACTTTGAATATTCAAAATAAAAGTCCACCAAGGAGTCACCATTTTTCCACATTTGTTACTTACGTTGTTCCTCTCAAATGCAGCTCAACAGTGTATTGAATTAGTGCCTGATAAACCTACACACAAAACATCCAAAGTGTTGCAAAATGAGCAAATCTAGCATTTGAACATGTATTCAACTCTCATCTTGAATTTTTATCATTTAAACAGCAGGCAAAATTCAACATTTAATTTGGTTTGTTGAACTTACCCAAATCAAACACAGCACAAAAAGGCCGCAAATAAGATAGTGGAGTAGCTTGTATTAAGCTGAAGTCTTCTTTTTGGAGGCAGATCGAGGCAATCTGTGTTTAGCGTAGTAGGCCCAATGCTAACAATATGTACCTCGCTGTAGAGGTCATCATAAAAATTACATAAAACACAACGCTTATCAGTATTATTAAAAGGGAGATTATAATGTACTTGAGTTGTCTAACTTTATTGAGTAGTTAATATACTCGCTGTGTTGTCATCACTTATCATTTTAACGTGATATGTTTTACATAAACCACAGTTTTCCAACACTGGCAACCTCGCAAAATTACAAAACACAACGTAAACTAAGTTTCAACAATGACAGCCAGACATTTTCCTGAGATTAATTAATTCATTCAATTAACGTTCTGGACTCACCGTGTTTTCAGCTCTCCGGCCGCATCTCAAAGACTGCACGTCTTGCATTCGCTCCTTATCTTACAGTTTTAATACGCTGCCTTCAAAAGACTCTGTAATTTTGATAACTCCAACGTGGAACGACAAAAATCAAATAATAGGGTAGAAATAACTTCAAATATACTTTGAATGAAGATCTTTCACAATATACAGAGTTAATGATGTTGACTTTGTTTATTAAAAAAAAAAAAAAAAAAAAAGACAAGTAACTGTGTGACTTGAGACATACATTGCTCTGAACATCCATTCATCCATCCATTATCCAGGGTTGGGTCGCGGAGGCAGCAGCCTCAGCAGGGAAGCCCAGACTTCCCTCTCCCCAGCCACATCTTCTAGCTCTTCCGGAGGGATCCCCAGGCGTTTCCAGGGCCAGCCGGAAGACAGTCTCTCCAGCGTGTCCTGGGTCGTCCTCGGGGCCCTGCCGGTGGGACATGCCGGGAACACCTCACCAAGGAGGCGTCCAGGAGGCATCCTAATCAGATGCCCGAGCCACCTCATCTGGCTCCTCTCAACGCGGAGAAGCAGCGGCTCGACGCTGAGTCCCTCCCGGATGGCTGAGCTTCTCACCCTATCTGTAAGGGAGAGCCCGGACACCGCTTGTATCAGAGATCTTGTTCTTTCGGTCACGACCCACAGCTCGTGACCATAGGTGAGGGTAGGAACGTAGATCGACCAGTAAATTGAGAGCTTCGCCTTTTGGCTCAGCTCCCTGTTCACCACGACAAACAGATACAGCGTCCACATCACAGGGACGCGGCACCGATCCGCCTGTCAATCTCATGCTCCATCCTCACTTGTGAACACGACCCCAAGATACTTAAAGTCCTCTACTTGGGGCTGGATATCTTACCCGACCTGGAGAGGGCACGCCACCTTTTTCCGACTGAGAACCATGGTCTCAGATTTGGAGTTGCTGATCCTCATCCCAACCGCTTCTGCTACAAACCGCTCCAGTGAGAGTTGGAGATCACGGCTTGAAGAAGCCAACCGTACCACATCTGTGTCAGGTTTAAAAGGTCCTGACGCCTTCATTAGACTGAATTAAATGCAGAGAACCAGAGAAATAACCAGGGAAAGTTTTGTTTTTTACATTCGCGGATGGGAGGAAAAGCGAGGAGGTGAAGTTAGGCGTCTTGCCTGTTCAATCTCCCGCACTCTCTCTCACTCTTCCGACCACCCGCCCAGTCTTTTATTCAGAGGAGAACGAAACTTATGGAAATTGAAACTGAAACAAGTGTGTGTGTGTGCCAGTTGTGCGCATGTGTGCTAAAACAATAATGTGAGTAGCTGTGAGTGTGTGTGTAAGTATCATTGATACAAATAATGTATAAAAACATGATTAAAAATACACAAACTATTTACATATTCTCACAATCTGCAAAAAGCAGAGATGCACCAACCTCCAGGCCATGAACAATACACTGTATATTCAGGCGTTCTAACAATTGTGTTAAAAGGGCTGTGTTTAATCCAAGTTATTTTGCATACAAATTGAGAGCATGCTTTTTACTCATTATTCTTCCTTTACACACACGTTATTCTCGTTTTGATTTTTGTATGTAGGTAACGGGACTGCTTTGTTTGTGGAACCCACGGCCCTTTTCATTCATCTGTTGTGGCTCTCTGTGACTTTGACATGAATAACTAACTAATAACATAATTTTAAAGTAATTAGTTATTTTTTCAAATGTAAAACTACATTTGAAGATTATGGCACTCTTGTAATTGGGATAAATTACTCATACCATAAATTATGTTTGTGATGGAGCAGCTCCGTCAATAAGGACGGTACAGCATGGTCCTGGGGACGCAAGTGCGCACACGCATGCACCGCACATTCCCATACTGATTCATTCATTTCCACCCCGTTTAATACATACACACCACATCAATACCACGTCAGTCACAGTTTTAATAGAGCGACCGAGGGTGCACACTTGGTAGTTTTATTATGGATGGAAGCATACATGGACGCACACACGCCCGCATGTTCAATTTAACACTCACCAGTCACGAGATGCGGCAGACATGACACGACATGACACGACATAGAGGAAGACCAGACAGAGGGGGAGCTTCCGCATTGCTTAAATATGTTTGTTTTGCGTGATAATTATGTCAGGTGATGCCCAAGGGGAGGGGCGAAGCATATATAGAGGAGGTTGTTTGTGAAAGGGAGAGAGAGAGGAGGAGAGGTGCTGCAGTGAAGGTAGTGTCGTAGAGCGAGACAGTGACGCATTTTGCAACGTAGCTGACATGGTAGTTGTGGTTGAACTCCATTCAGTGGTTTTGTAAATATATAGATAGATATAGATATACACTCTTATTTTTTGTAAATTACTATTATTTCACTTTTTTCTGGGTTTTTGGACTTTTTGGGGACTTTTCGCTGTGTTACACTTTGGAAGGGCTGCACAATAAACATCACTGTTGCACATATTCTGGCTACGCCGTTGATTTTGGAGGAGGTCAAAGAGGTACCTGTGACAATGTTATTATACATAAGTATGTAAATTAGACATTAAATACCATTCTGAAAATAAAAAAAATGTTTCACAAACCTATAAGCCATTTAAAATCTCTGAAATGTAATGAGTTTAGGTAAGAACCTTAAAGCCATTTCTAGTATGCATCTTAAAATGTTGAAGATTGTTCAAGATTTTACCATTAATCCAACCTTGATCAGTAGTTTCCACTCCATGTCCGGTCGTTCGGCGCAATATTGTAACGTCGCTGGGAGGCTGAGACACTCCCACCATGCTTTGCGGTGCTTGGGATGGGACTTGTGTGGGAAATGGGTCGTATTTCTTTCAGGACTCTGTTCCATCTCTCAACTTCCCCCATTGCTACAAGGATAAGAAATGGAACTGTCAAGAAATTCACAAACTCAGCAGATACAAAGGAAGATCAGTTGTAGGTACCTAGTTCGAGGGGGTGGCCATCACGGCTGAAGACCATGGACAAGAAGACAATGAAAGTGGCAGATCTGATGTGAAGGCCACTTCTGGCCAGCGTGGAAGTAAAACGGCAGTCAGCTGGAGCAGAGTGGAACGGACCCACTATATCCACAGCAAATTCTTCTCAAGCAGTATTGGGAAAGGAAACAGATTGCGGAGGATTAGCTCATTATCTGACTGTTTTGTTACGCTGGGGCCAGGTAACACACGACTTGGTGGCAGTTTCGACATCAGAGTCCATTCCAGGCTACCAGTAGAGTTCTCTCAACCTCCGTTTGGTCTTGACGATGCCTTGGTGAGTATTGTGAGCCAGGTGTATGAGTTGTGACTGAAGAGACTCAACACGGTGAGTGCTTCGTATAAGGTAGCCATTAGGGGTGTAACGAAAAACCGATTCGGACCGGATATCCGGTTTTGATTTAAACGATGCAAGTGCGTCGGCGCACGTACAAACTAACTGGTTTAAAAATAGCTTGAGCCGGCCGATGGCCCGGATAAAATGTGATAAATCAGTTTAAACCGGTTAAATGCCATGACAATTAAATGTCTTGGATTAATGAGAATATTCATAAACTTGCTTGTGACAACTGCACATACCTTTTTTAAAGTCACGCGAGACAGCGCTTCCGGTTTGCGAGGGAATGAGTGGAATAATGGCAGACTCGGATAAGATTTACAACGCTCCAGCAACTTTGAAGTGCAGAGTATGGGAGAAATTCGGATTAGAAAAAAGAATGGCGTTCTGAATAAAAGTGTCGCCATCTGCAAAGAATGTAAAACGGCGCTTAAATACACAGGCAGCACTACGAATCTGCGGACTCATTTGGTGAGGAGCCAGGATTTGACGAGGAATCTAGCTCGGCTCGCACGAGTACAGAAAAGGACGCAAACATACAGGATTACTTCCAGCCGAAACTCGCCCACAACTCATTGAGAGCAAAGGTAATTATAGCCTCAATAATCCGGTTAATTTTTAAAGATCTGCGGCCATACTCTGTTGTGGAGAATGAGGACTTTCTGGACATGATAAAAACATTAGAGCCCCGTTATACCATACCGACCCGACAGCATTTTACAAACAAGTGCGTGTCAGAGTTGTACAACCGAGTTAAAGAAAAAGTCAAAGAACAGCTTTTCAATGCAGAACGAGTGGCAATCACCACTGATGCCTTGACATCATGTGCAATTGACTCCTATGTGACAATCACAGCGCACTATATCACTCCTGACTGGGAGCTGAAGAGTCATGTTTTACAAACCAGAATACCAAGTCACACACAGGCAAAAACATAGGTGCCCTATTAAAAGAAGCATGTTAAAGGATAATGTAATCATGGCAGTTATGATCTAAACACAGAGCAAAGGGTAGACTGATAGGAGCCACCAGCATGACTTTTGTTGTCCCGGCATGAAAGTCCATTGTTTCAGAGGTGTCTCGTTCACACCTCCTTTGTTGCAGCCTTGATCCAATCTTCCTGCATTCCTCTCCTGAGGGTCATGTCATTAGCATGGTCCAAACTTCGGTTACACTTAAAGGATTTTATACATTTGACTATGAAAGGAATATAAGAGTTTGAGCTTCACATAGTTCATTAGATGTTGCTGCATCCAGTGTATGAAAGTGTGATACTGTAAAGTGCTGAGCGTGTGACTGGTGGAGCGGAACGGTGTGTGGGGAGCGTAAGCAACAGAATGGGGGTTGCGGGGGTGTGCAAGAATGGAATGTTGCAGGACAGATGGTGATCGCCACAAGGAAGGGGGAAGCCGAGATGAACCAAGCACAACCAGGAGGAGCCACCACGGGATTCGGCGGGGGAAGAAAGACCAATAAGAGCAAGCTAGAGTTAACTGCAGGATACACATAGCCAATAGAATCATGCCAGGATGCCTTTGTCTTTGTGTCATTTACATATTGTATAGAATGAATCACTACTGGGCAACTCGGGAAAAAAGTTCTGTTCTGTTCTGTTGGTGACAAGAGAGGTGTAGAGTTGTATTGAGAGGGATCCGAGACCCAGGCGAATATGTAGTAAATCTGTGTATTGGGAATAAATCCACTCGTGCGTGAAAATGCCGGCTTCCTGATACCTTTCTATTGCAGAACGAGCGCGCATATTGTTGGATGAGTGAGAGTTGGGTAAAGTCGCAAATTGGAGTCAGATTACTAATTTGAGTTTACATTGGTTTAAAATTAAATTCTAACATTGATTTAAAGCTAAATTCCAACAATGTGCTACACTGAACTGGTCGACAGCCAATTGCACTTGATCACACTTTCTAAAGTAAAAGAAAATGTGTTAATTCCAATAATCTGGATAATTTTAATTAAGGTATTTGGGCTGTTAATTAAATCAAAATGATTATCAATTACCCCTCCATGAGCTGTCACCTTATCGTGGTGGAGGCGTTTGCGTGTCCCAATGAACCTAGGAGCTAAGTTGTCGGGGGCTATTTTCCCCCTGGTAGGGTCACCCATGGCAAACAGGTCCTAGGTGAGGGTCCAGACAAAGCATGGCTCACAAGAACCCCAATGATGACCACAATATATGGACCACGATTTCCCTTGCCCGGACGTGGGTCACCGGGGCCACCCTCTGGAGCCAGGCCTGGAGGTGGGGCTCGTCGGCGAGCGCCTGGTGGCCGGGCCTGCACCCATGGGGCTCGGCCGGGCTCAGCCCGAAGAGGCAACGTGGGTCCCCCTTCACATGGGCTCACCACCTATGGGAGTGGCCAAAGGGTTTCGGTGCAATGTGAGTCGGGCAGCGGCAAGAGGCAGGGACCTTGGCGCTCTGATTCCCGGCTACAGAAACTAGCTCTTGGGACATGGAGGGTCACCTCTCTGGCGGGGAAGGAGCCTGAGCTGGTGTGCGAGGCAGAGAAATTCCGACTAGATATAGTCGGGCTCACTTCCACACACAGTTTAGACTGAGGTACCAGTCCTCTTGAGAGGGGTTGGACACTCTTCCACTCTGGAGTTGCCCAAGGTGAGAGACGGCGAGCAGGTGTGGGCATACTTATTGCCCCCCCGGCTTGGCGCCTGTACACTGGGGTTCACCCCGGTAGACGAGAGGGTAGCCTCCCTCCGCCTCAAGGTGGGGGGACGGGTGCTGACTGTTGTTTGTGCTTATGCACCAAACAGCAGTTCAGAGTACCTACCCTATTTGGAGGGTGTGCTGGAGAGCGTTCACCCTGGAGTCTCCCTCGTTCTGCTGGGGGACTTCAATGCTCACGTGGGTAATGACAGTGAGACCTAGAAGGGCGTGATTGGGAGGAATGGCCCCCCCAATCTGAACCCGAGCGGTGTTCTGTTACTAGACTTCTGTGCTCGTCATGGATTGTCGATAACGAACACCATGTTCAAACATAAGGGTGTCCATATGTGCACTTGGCACCAGGACACCCTAGGCCGCAGTTCGATGATCAACTTTGTAGTCGTGTCATCGGATTTGCGGCCGCATGTTTTGGACACTTGGGTGAAGAGAGGGGCGGAGCTGTCAACTGATCACCACCTGATGGTGAGTTGACGGTCCGACACAGCAGACCCAAACGTATTGTGAGGGTCTGCTGGGAACGCTTGGCAGAATCCCCTGTCAGAAAGAGTTTCAACTCCCACCTCCGGCAGAACTTTACCCACGTACCGGGGGAGGCGGGGGACATTGAGTCTGAGCGGACCATGTTTCGTGCCACCATTGTTGAGGCAGCCGATCGAAGCTGTGGACACAAGGTGGTCGGTGCCTGTCGTGGGGGCAACCCCCGAACCCGCTGGTGGACACCGGCGGTAAGGGATGCTGTCAGGCTGAAGAAAGAGTCCTATCGGGCCTTTCTGGCCTGTGGGACTCCGGAGGCAGCTGACAGGTACCAACTGGCCAAGTGGAATACGGCTTCGGTGGTTGCCGAAGCAAAAACTCGGGCGTGGGAAGAGTTCGGTGAGGCCATGGAAAACGACTTCCAGATGGCTTTGAAGAAATTCTGGTCCACCAACCGTCGTCTCAGAAGAGGGAAGCAGTGCACCATTAACACTATTTATAGTGGAGATGGGGTGCTGCTAACCTCGACTCGGGACGTTGTGAGTCCATGGGGAGAATACTTCAAAGACCTCCTCAATTATACCGACACGCCTTCCATTGAGGAAGCAGAGCCTGAAGACTTTGTGGTGGACTCACCTATCTCAGGGGCTGAAGTAACCGAGGTGGTTAACAAGCTCCTCGGTGGCACAACGCACTTTGTAGTTCATTTTCTTTTGCTCAAACATCGTCTTTATGGAACCCAAAACATTTCCAAGCGACATATGTCGAATTTCTTTTCGGGACAAGCGCGACAGAAACAACTTCAACTAACGTTACTTTGTCTTCAGCCGTGTCAGCCGCATCTTGGTTTGAATCGCCAGCTACGACCACGTCGTCTGTTTTCTTCCTTGTTTAGATGGGTGGAGTCACGTGACTACATGCGCTGGAGCCTTCTTAAAGGAGCACAAACATAGCCGAGACAGAAAAGACTTTTTTTTTTTTTTTTAAACACAAAATTTACCGACATAGGCAAAATGATGTCGGTCATTGGAATATATATATACATATATATATATATATATATATATAGAGAGAGAGAGAGAGAGAGAGAGATACATACTCCCTATGTATATAGTGAATGGAAACAATTTGTGCGGCATTCGGTGTAAAGCACACAGTAGTATTGTTCTTTTTGTTTTGTTCTGTTTTAGTTTATGATTATTATTTTTTTCTTCCCTCCTCTGTCGTCTTGTGTATGAAATGTGCTATATAAATAAAACTGCCTTGCTTTGCCTTGCCTTGATGCGGAAAACATTAAAAATAAATACCCTCTTCCGTAAATGGACTGACTTTACTTTGTTACATTCTGCAACTGTTTGTTTTTCAAGCTTTATCTGTGCAATGCGTACCAATTGTTTCATATAAGAGAGGGAAACGAGGGGAAGACGGTGTTTAATACACCTTTGGGTCAGTTTCAGTATTTGTCATGCCATTTGGACTCATCAAAGCACACGCAGTTTTCCAGTGTTCAATTAATGACGTACTGGTACTCAAGTGGGGTCATGACTCGAAGGTGGCTTGCCACCCTGTTGTTAAACGAACCCGGATCTCTCTGTCCCTTCTGTCCACTGCCATCTGTTGTGTTCCTCCTTCTATATAAATAAAATTGTATTGTATTGCATTGTATTATTTGTCAATCTGTTTTTGTTATTTTGTTTTTCAGTGATTGGGATGGATGGGTGGAGTCTCCAGTGCACACCTGCTGATCATCATAATTTGTTAGGTTCCTAAGCGCTGGAGACAGAGGAGCTTGTTGCCAGGATATTGTTTCTCATTGTCATTTCCCAGCATGCATTTGTGCTCCGTGGCATTCCAGTTTCGTGTTTAAATTGTCTACATAAGTAGTTCCAGGCTCGCCTTATTGTCTGTCGTTAGAATAGAATAGAAATAGAATAGAAATCCCTTTATTGTCATTGTACTCAAGTGTGCAACGAGATTAGAGGGCTCCCCTCTCCAGTGCAATACAACAATAATACAGACAAATATATAAATTAGATAAATAAAGAAGACAGTGCAATGGAATTCAGTACTGAATAGGGCATATAGAAACACATCACAATGCTGTTTTGCGAGGTTAGGGTGGTCTCGTGTGTGTGTGAGAGTTCAGTATGGAGATGGCTCTCGGAAAGAAACTGTTTCTCAGTCTATTGGTCCTTGATTTGATGCATCTGTAGCGCCTGCCAGAGGGCAACAGGTCGAACAGGTGTGAGTTTGGGTGGGTATTGTCATTGACGATGTTGAGAGCCCTTCTGAGGCACCGGGCGGTGTAGATGTCCGACAGTGGGGGGAGAGGGCAGCCAATAATCCTTTGCGCTGTTTTGACTGTCCTCTGGAGCCTCACTCTGTCCGCCTCAGTGCAGCCGCTGTACCAGGTGGAGACACAGTACGTCAGCAGGCTCTCGATGGACGAGTGGTAGAAGGCCAGCAGCAGCTTCCTGTCCAGGTTGAATTTCCTGAGGACTCTCAGGAAGTGCAGACGTTGGCGGACCTTCTTTACCACTGCTGTGGTGTTGTGACTCCAAGAAAGGTCATCGGAGATCTGTACTCCCAGGAACTTGAACGTGTGGACCCTCTCCACACACACGCCTTCGATGCAGAGGGGGGGCGGCAGCGTCTTGTTCCTCCTGAAGTCGACGACAATCTCCTTTGTTTTAGCAGAGTTAAGGTGCAGACTGTTGTCCTTGCACCAAGTTGTCAGTCTCTTTACCTCCTCTCTGTAGGCTGTCTCGTCACCTTCCGAGATCAGACCGACCACTGTCGTGTCGTCAGCAAACTTGACGATGGTGTTGTTGCCGTGGGCCGGGCTGCAGTCGTAGGTGTAGAGGGCGTACAGGAGAGGGCTCAGCACGCATCCTTGGGGGGAACCGGTGCTCAGCATGAGGGTGGAGGACGTGTAGGGGCCGAGCAACACAGTCTGGGGTCTGTTGGTCAGAAAGTCCTTAATCCAGATGCGTGTGAGGGCAGGGAGGCCGAGAGTGTCCAGTTTGGCGACGAGGATGTCTGGGATGATCGTGTTGAATGCCGAGCTGTAGTCCACAAAGAGCATCCTTGCATAGCTCTGCTGTCGTTCCAGGTGGCCCAGCACAACATGCAGAGCAGTGTCGATGGCGTCCTCAGTGGATCTGTTAGCCCGGTATGCAAACTGGTAGGGGTCCAGAGTGGGAGGAAGGCAGTCCCTGATGTGCTGGAGAACCAGCCTCTCGAAGCACTTCATAATGACTGGTGTGAGAGCAACAGGACGGTAGTCATTCAGGTGGACGGCTGGTGACTTTTTGGGGACAGGAATAATGGTGGAAGTTTTCAAGCAGGAGGGGATGACTGCCTGAGCCAGGGAGCGGTTGAAGATCCTGCAGAAAAAAAAAAAGTTACTATCCTTGTGTAGATTAGTTCCTGTCTTGTATAGCTTTTCTACTCAAATGCAGCGATATCTATTTTGTTACTTGATTTACATATTACATACATTCTACTACTTGGCAATTTCTTGACCAACATTAATGCATGTAAGTACTGCATACATTTACTGCTGCCTAAAACAAGGTCTCTGCAGAGAACATCAGGAGCCTTTGTCGTCTTTCTGTAGGACAACAATGCATGAAGTCAGACAGAACACTTTATTAATGTCATGGTCCGTTCTTGTCATGCCTTGTCTTTTGTTATTGTTTGCTCAGCTGATGTTCCTTCCAGCACCTGTTCCTGTCTCATCGTCATGGCTGTCAACGCACCTGTTCCCCATTGTCATCACTGATTACCTCGCTATTTAAACGCGCCACGCTGACCACTCAGCGTCGGATTATTCCTTTGCTCACGTTCATGTCCCAAGTGGTTATTCTCGATTCCTCGTTGTTTGCCTCACGTATCTCTCGATCTCGTTTCTGGTTATTGACTCCGCTCTCAGCCTTTGTCCTTCTCGGTCGCGTCCGCTCGTCAATTGGTTTTCCTTGCCCTTTGGTGGTAAGCGATTTTCGTTCTGTTTTGTTCCTTGCCTTTTGCAAGCGATTTTTGTTTCGTCGTTATTTTCCTGGTGTGAGTTTCCACCAGCGATTTGTGTTGCACTTTTCGGTATTGCGTGATTGTAGATATCGTTATAGTGTACATAAGAATTTTTGTTGTAATAATAAATACCTTTATTAAGAACCCCACTTCTCTGTGCCTGCGTTTGTAGAGTCCCAAAATTGCTTTTCCAGCGGCTCTGGAAAAGCAGCCTTAACAATTAATCCACAAACACACTGCAGATCTTGGGAACCCTCACTAAACTCCGATTACAGATCTGAATTTCTCTTCAGGTTCCCTTTGCATTTCATGCTCTGCTCACTCATACCCCTTTCAAGTTGTTACCCTAGCAATTTCCTTTGACACGTGATAAATCATACATTAATAATTCAAATCTAACCTATGAAAAAATATCATTTAGTATTGTTCAACGTCATACCTCTAGTTATATTGTGGTCCTTGCAGCTTTGTTGCATATGTACACATGAATGATTTTTTTAAAGCCACAAACATGAATTTATTAAATTAAATATAACTTAGTTTTCAAATATGCATAAAGAGATTTTGATTGGTGTAATGACAGCAGTGAATATACTTCTTAGACTACAGCATCATAAAATTTACAACGTTTGGTGTCCAGGGTTCCTCAGCTTCAATTTACCCAGTGGTTTGATCTTACTACCATTGTACATCAATAGTATAAATTTTGTCTCATAATTTTTACCTCAGCGTTTAACAGGATAACAGATAATAGATTACACATAGCTTCGCAATCAATCTGGAACCTGACTCTTTTTTTTGCCCAAGAGCATGCTTGCAAACACTTTCCTGTTGGTTTCCTTCTTAGAGGATTTTTTTCACATCTCTAACGCACATAATGTCCTCATATTCACTTTCACAGTCTGTTACACAGTAAACAGGTGTATTTCTCTTGACTTCTGGTCGAGCAATACATTTCGCCGCAAAGTGGTGTCCTTAACACACTTTTTGCATTACCTGCCCAAAGCCAGGCATTTTTGTTTGTTTCTCTCATGTGTCCTACCGCAGTACTTGCAGTACACCGTTTTTTCTTTCTCTCTGATGCTGACGAGAAGCTGCGTGGACGGCATGAACTTCCTCCACTTGCCCCGCTATTGCCCTGCAGTTTTCCCGGGACAGCTACGTTGCTCAGCGGAGCTCAAGGCACGAGTCCAAAGTCAAGAACTTTTCCCACATGTTGGCGTTATTAATGCCGCACACAATTCTGTCTCGACTGAGGAAGTCTTGCTTTTTAAGTTGCTTCAATTCTGTAACATATCTGTCAATTGACTCATTGGTTCGTAGGTTTATTGTGAAGAACTTATACAGCTCTAGTTTCATTCACTGATGGACTGAAGTAGCTGTCAAACCTCTCAATCATGTCCTCTAACTTCCACTCAGCCTACGCTGTGTCCCCATTAGCATATCAAGCAGCTCTCTGCCACTCTCTTTGACCAGATAACTGAAGAGCATCACTCGTTTTTTCTCATCATACTCGCCAACAGTGAATCCAACATAAAGTTGAAACTCGTCCCTACATATCTTCCATGATTTAGAAGAGTTGCTGGAGTTCTATCAAGTCTGGGGAGCTTTTAGCCCGTCCAAACTGGTAGCTTGTCTTGCGAAACTAACCTCTACGAAACATTAGCGACTTGCCGTCTTCTGTTGAAGCAACTTTTCACAAAAAACTCGGGCAAAGTCCTCTGACGTTGCCACCAGGTTTAAGCATTTTCTTTATAATAAAAACACTTGTAGCTTCTTTGCTCATGCCCAACTCGGTCGGCATTTATTTGAACAAGCAGCTTCTCAGCGTCAATTTTTTGTCACACAGTTTCAACTGCCCATGACAGTGCAAAATTGCCCCTTGTTGACGTGATTGATAACAATAACATATCATATTGTTATATAAACAACATCATGAGATTGCATTTAAAACTATCAAGATGAATTCTTGGTGTGATAAAAATATGCCATTTGAAACAAATTACTGACCAACCAAACTAATAAGTACAAATAATAGAGATTAAATATCTTTTGTCCATGTCTTACTTATTCCACAATATGATAAATATAAATCAGCAACCATGAAATGTGTTTGATATGTTTCAAGAACAGAAAATATATATTCAGCGACTAACGTGGCTAGCAAACATAAGGTAATATTATCTAAAGTCGACAATATACCAGCGACTCCATACTGTTATTTCAATTCACCTGCGAACATGACAAGCTAATGATTGCTAATATTATCAATTGCCTACCTTTGTAGATACTCTTGAATAACGTATCTTACTGGCCGTGACCCCATATTCGTACATAATTATGGCTCCTGCTGACACTTTCGACAGATTCCACTCAGCGAGCTTCCACTCATCGGAGTGCCCATGAACGTTGAGAAAGCCACACGCTTTGCATATCCTTCTATCTAGATCTCAACCACTTTGTGTACCAATTGTTATCATTGCTTGATTTGACAGTAGCAATTTGACTGAGGGGCCTGTCAAGTTTTTTTTTTTTTTTTTATCATAGTCAAATGCAGCAATCCATCCAATTCTATTACATAACTTGGTCTAAAACGAATGTTTCTCATGGAAAGACAAACAAAATCCCAATGTTTGTTTATATTTACTGTTATTCAGCTGTCTTACATTATCATCGTAGCTAATTAATACAAAAGATATGTTCAGCACAGATGTCATAGATTTTTTTCTGTAAAACTGGAAAATTTACAGTATACTGTAAGTGAATCAGTTAACTTTATGACAGAAAAAATTGTATTAAAGACAAAGAATAAACAAAAAAGAATTTGTGTGTCTACTGGTGATTTGAGATGGAGATGTTGACTGAGGGAGTGGTCAACTCTTCCATTATCATCGCAAGGATGTGACACAGCTCCTTGGCCTAAAAGAGACAATGAAAGTGAGGAAAAAAAATTAGACAAAGCACAGACTTAACTTGTGCATTGTTTATGATGCATGTCAAGTAAAAATTACAAACATCATACCAACTTTCTATTTATACCAGAATTTATAATGATGATGAGTGATGAATCATAGTAAAGACACGTGTTCTATAATATTAATTATGTGTTTTGAATTGTGGGTTGAAACGCTCTCTGTAGAGCTGGCTGTCAGACTAAACAACAACGCTAGAAGCCAGGTAGTATCCTGTTGCTTCTGAATGGTGTGACAAATTGATTTTCATACCAAAAAACCTTAAGATGTTGTGAGACATTTGTAGGTTATTGTAATTAGTCGTGTTTTAAAAGCTGTTGCTTAATGCTCGCTGGCATGCTTTCAGCGCTAATCGCATCGAGACTAGGCTGCTTCTGAATTGTTTGGTACCTGTTTTTTACTGTTTAATCGATGATGCAATGTAGTTATTATTAGGAAGTAATGTCGCCTCTGCACAACACAACCTGCACGTGGCTTGAACTGATGACGTAGTGGATCTAGTACGTTCCGATTTCCTACCCTGTGTCTTCCCTCCTCTACGGGGGAGGGGGAAGACAAAAATAAAGGATTAAAGGGAAGTAATGGGATTGGGCCTTAAATGTGAAAGTCAAGTACTCTACATGTGGGAAAAAAGGGGATGTCGTTAATATTTGTGAACTGGGGGCATGTGAAGCCCTTTGAGACTTTCCTTTAAAGACTATATCAATAAATTTGACTTGACTTCATTACTCAATGCTTCAATCACATTAGCTTTCTACTGACACCTGCTGTAGAGTAAAAAGCATAGCAGATGAAATCTTGAATCACTTTAACATAAAATGAGTTCACATGATTGTAGGGATCACGGGCACAACACAACAAGGACAAACCACACAACCACACAATACTACAAAGGAGGCACGCAGAGACACACAATATTATACCAGAAAATTAGAGTTTTCACAATCATGACTGCTTTAGTGCACATACAAATAGACTGACCATTGAATGACTTGAAAATGGTTATGGCAAAGATCCCAAACGAAAGGATAGATGAGGTTTATGGCGAAGAAACTAAGAAGGTGCACTAAACGAAAGACAGCTGTACAAAAACCCACAAGAGATATAGGGACTGACTGGCACACTGCACAACATATGCCAGTACAGCCAGGCAGCTCTACCAGCAACCGAATCCTTTTTGAAATGATTGGTAGGGTGAGCTTGTGGCACACCTGAAACCAATCGTTCACTCTCACCCCCACACTGATTGGCTGGCTGAGCTGGAACGAGGGCCACCAATCACAAAGGATCAGGGGTAGAGCTCCCGCACACAAATAAATAACACATAAAAACAACTTAACGGCCACAAAACATTGTGGGCCTTAACAGTGTGTAGTGTAAATATGGCATACCGTAGTTAAGACGCACAACATCAAGCAAAATGGTGTGAGGTCTCTAATTGAAGCTTTCATACCATATTACATTGTTATTTGCAGTGAAGCACCTCTGATGTATAAAGATGCCATAGTACTGTGTCTCACATGGCCAAAAAGTCTTGGCTATTAGTTCATAGTCATTGACATGTTTCTACAGGCGGAGCCTATTCAAGAGACACAATATGGTATTGGGTACCACCATTTGTGTTGCTGGTCAAGTATAGCTTCATCAAAATTTGACTGCACCCCATTTCAAAGATCATAGCATTACAATAACAAAGTGGCAGAACTCGTCATAAACTGCTGCTATTGCAGTAATGCAGTATTGCTGTAATGAATGAACAAATCCGTTTTTCAAAGTTTCTTTTTCAGAAAGATGTTACAGTGTGGAAAAATGTACTTCTCCCGTCTGAACCACTTACCGTGGCGTTTCAGACAATAATTAATACTTTTGGTTTCACGCCAAGACGCATTTATTCACTTGTGCATTTAGTTGAACTATTTGTTGGCCTGTTTACTGCCGCATCTTTTTTCTTTTCTGCCCCCTCTACCCCGGGTGGGGGATTTGGTGACGGTGACCCGCTAGGAAGTTTAAGGCATTGACCAACTGGGCAGGGACCTGTTCCACCGATGTTGTCTTCCTACAGCGCGTCATTTGATGAATTTATATACTTTAGCATCGAATCGAATTATTTGTTGGCCTGTTTGCTGCCGCTTCTTCTCTTTTCTGCCCCCTCATCCCCTGCTTGGGAATTAGGTGATGGTGACCCGCTATGAAGGAGATGTGGAATCGTCCAGCACATGTTCAACCTGAGCCTGAAGCTGGGCAGAGTCCCCCAGCTGTGGAAAACATCCTGCCTGGTTCCGGTTCCAAAGACACCCCATCCGAAGGAGCTCAACAACTTCAGACCAGTGGCGCTGACGTCTCATCTGATGAAGACCCTGGAGAGACTGGTCCTCATCCATCTGCACCCCCTGGTCAGCTCCTCAATGGACCCACTCCAGTTCGCATACCAGCCTAGCATCAGTGTGGATGATGCCATCATCTACCTGCTCCACACTTCACTCTCCCACCTGGAGAAGGCGGGGGGCACGGTGAGGATCATTTTCTTTGATTTCTCAAGTGCTTTCAACACCATCCAGCCCGCCTTATTAGGAGACAAGCTGGAGCAGGCGGGAGTGGCCCACCACCTCATCACATGGATCCACGACTACCTCACAAACCGGCCACAGTACGTGAGGACACAGGACTGTGTGTCTGATGTGCTCCTCTGCAGCACGGGAGCGCCGCAGGGAACTGTTCTGGCTCCCTTCCTATTCACCCTCTACACCTCGGACTACAAATACAGTTTCACAAACTGTCACCTGCAGAAGTTCTCTGATGACTCTGCGATTGTCGGCCTCATCACTGACGGTGACGATCGGGAGTACAGAGGGGTTACGCAGGGGTTCGTGGACTGGTGTCAGCAGAACCGCCTCCAAATCAACGCTGGGAAATCCAAAGAGCTGGTGGTGGATTTCCGCAAGCGTCGGTACTCTCCACCTGCACCAGTGAATATCCAGGGAACAGACGTTGAGAGGGTCTCAACTTACAAGTACCTGCGTGTTCATCTGAACAATAAACTGGACTGGAGCGACAACACAGACGCTCTCTATAGGAAGGGTCAGAGCAGACTCTTCCTACTCAGGAGGCTGAGGTCCTTTGGCGTTCGAGGAACACTCCTCAGGAACTTCTATGACTCTGTGGTTTCATCAGTCATCTTCTATGGAGTGGTCTCCTGGGCAGGAGGCATCTCGGGCCGGGACAAAAAAAGACTGGACAAACTAGTGAGGAGGGCCAGCTCTGTCCTGGGCTGCTCCCTGGACTCTGTGGACTCAGTGGGGGGCAGGAGGATGACGGCAAAACTGTCATGAATGCTGGACAACCCAGCCCACCCACTCAATGACACTCTGAGAACACTCCACAGCTCCTTCAGTGATAGACTGTTACCCCCTCGCTGTGCCAAAGAGAGATTTCGCCGCTCCTTCCTGCCGACTGCTGTCAGACTTTTTAACAAAAACATTGGGTCAGGCCTACAAACGGGAGGGCATTAGTGCAATTGTGCAGTCCCAGGATGCAATATACACTACTACTGTACTTTCAGCCAATGGTGTACTTAAATATTGACCAATGATGTATTTTGTTTACCATTACAGTATTCTTATTACAGTACTTTTATCACTGCAGTATTTCTACCATTGCAGGATGTTCACTATTACAGTACTTTTATCATTGCAGTATTTCCTATCATTGCGGTACATTTTACTATTACAGTACTTTTATCATTGCAGTATTTTTCTATCGTTGCAGTAGTTTTACTATTACAGTACTTTTACCATTGCAGTATATTTTATCATTGCAGTATTTACCATTAGAGTACTTTTTTCATTGCAGTATTTTCTATCATTGCAGTACTTTTCTATCATTTCAATACTCTTACCATTACAGTACTTTTATCATTGCAATATTTTTATCATTGCAGTATTTTCAATCATTCAGTAGTTTTTATCATTACAGCGTTTCCCCCTCTGTATAATGGACAGGCATTAGGAGTGTTTCCTTACACTTAGATACGTTTATACTGTGTATATTTGCATGCTTTTTATGAATGTCTGCTGCTAATGTTATACATTAACGGCTACAATACGCCGCTGAGTCTGTGTGATCTATATCTTTGCTGCTGTAACACCTCAAATTTCCCCATTGTGGGACTAATAAAGGACATCTTTATCTTTAAGATTACGGCACTGACCAACCGGGGAGGGACCTGCTCTGCCGAAGTCATCTTCATGCAGCGCCTCATCTGATTTACTTATATTTCAGCACTTAGTTACTTGTTGGCCTGTTTACTACCTCTGTTCTTTTTTTTCTGTTCCCAGTTCCCCAGCTTGGGAATTAGGTGATGGTGATTCACTTGGAAGTGGCTGTTCTGATTCTACACCAATTGACCAGTACAAGATCAAAAGCTGACATCATCCTCGGAGGTGCTGCCATGGAGATTACGGCCCTGGACGAGGACCCGCTCCACTGAAGTCATCTTCCTGCAGCACTTCATTTGATTGACTCTTACATTATCTCAACTAACATTGTATAGCATCATTTTATGTGTCAAATGTTGCCCACTTGGCATCCATTGCAGCCTGGTCATCCTGAAAGGGGGTGTTGCAGCAGTTTTTTGAGTAATGCAATATGGCAAGACTACCACTAGGGCAATTGATGACATCAGCACTGGTTGCGCTCATATATCAATAACGAATGCAGGACAGGGCTGGGAACGCTGGTCGGATACCGTTTTTCAACTGCACTTACTCAAGACGCATTACTTATTATATACAAACTTGGTGAAGATAGAAAATAGTATATTGTATTGATGTGCGTACGTTTTTTATTTGAAGTTTGGAAGACCGTAGCCATTTATTTATTTATTTGATTTACTTGACCTCACGGCATGACATCTGGACTGAAATGACTACGATTAGGACTGAAGGATTGTATTACGATTGCTGGCATTATTTTAAATACTTACGGGACAGAAGGTCAATTATTTAATTTAGCTGGTTCATATTTACTGAATATGTTAAACATTGATTAAACAAAAAACATTTATCAAATGAATGTAGAAGTAAAGTGCATAGATAAGATTGACTGGGATCGTAGTCATGGTGTTTACTGATTCATTCATATGCTAAATTTATATTACTTAGTTTAAATGTAAGACCTCAAACTTGCACACATAGTATTTTCATGACCCACACTCTCATTCAGAACAAACAGATTGAGTCTGCTCAGGTCAAACTGATGACAAACCAGATAGCACTTCATGGACAAATACGATAAAACACATTCTCCACATAGGCCATAGAAGATACAAACACATCAAGTTGGGCCGGGGAGGAGGTCACAGGGACGCTATCAAGAACACCAAAAAACACAACAATTTGATCTGGGAAAACATACACCACACAATCTGTACACTGACAAGATTACAGGGGAATCTGAGCAGGAGAGACGGAGAGACTGCCGCCTGCCTGAGGAGGTCAGCCTTGGACGTGGAGCGTGGACCGGGCCGGGGGAAGGAGCAAGGACGACCGATTCAACCTACATGACCCTTGACATAGAAAACCTCCTATAAAATGTGAGGCTGGACTGAGGTCAGCGCGTCATTTTTCGATTCTGCTCGTCCAAGTACAGTTTCTCGTGAGATTAAGAAAATGCCGCCCAGATATCTGTACTTGTACTATTTCCTGAACTCCAGAAATCGAAGAAAGTAAAATATCGGAACTCTAATCAGCTGTTGTTGAGTCTTTATTTGACCCTTTTCTTCTTGAGTACAAAAAACGAACATGCATTGGAGTAAGTTTGGCTTTTAAGGTTCATTTACTAAATATTTCTAATTTTCTCGGTGGCTCAACTCCAACAGGACTAACCCTTGACTATTTGACGTGACATACATAACTACACGTCAACATCTAGACCAGTGAAGCCAAGCGAACATCATCGCAACTTCAACCCATGGTGAGTGAGTGCGCGTTAAAAACTTTCTTTCGCCAGCGTATCATTGAAACAGGCCATAACAGGGGGATTCCCCCATTTGTGGTCCCTTCTCAAGATTTCTCACCTTTCCCCTAATGGGGTTTTGCGTTTTTCCTTGCCCTCCTGGAGGTTAAGATCAGTGGATGTCGATTGTGGTTTTGTAAAGCCCTTTGAGACTGTCTGTGATTAAGGGCTATACAAATAAAATTGACTTGACTTGACATGCCACCAAAGTAAAAGCTGTAGTTAACGTTCGTACACAGTTAACGGCTGATATTTGTGCCACTAGAAACTAAATCTGAATATTATCGATTTGAATGTGAATTGTAGATGGAAAAATTCAGATTCAAATTAAACAATAAATATACAATGTATGTATGTAATTAAATTAGTCACTTTTCAATCCAATAATTCCATTTTCAATTCAAATATTCAAGTTTAGCAATTCACAATCAAATCGATATTCAGATTCAGTTTCTAGTGGCACAAATATCAGCCCATCGGGGTGCCTCTAGGATGAGCAATGAATTCCAGGTACATAGATCTCCTCGTCGGCCAATCAGCCCCTTCGTTTTGAAGGCTGTAAACTATGCCATTAGGATTGCCAGCCGCCATCCTCAGACGTGTTACTTTGATTGTGCTTTTGCAGGAACGAATAGACCACTGCCGCGTTGGGCACTTGCAAGGCTGGTTTCTGATTTCATCCATCCATCCATTATCTGTACCGCTTCCGCCACCGTGCCGCCCTGGTTGCTGATTTATTCATCGCAAATTTCTCTGGCGTATCTTATATCTATGTATATATATATATATATATATATATATATATATATATATATATATATATATATATAAATATATATATAATATTCCATTCAATGGCGGCTGGCAATACTAATGACATAGTTTACGGCCTCCTATGTACCTGGAATCCATTGCTCTGCCTAAGAGGAAGCCTAAAGTTCTCGTATGTCTGTCACTGAAGTTTGAATTTTTACTCGGCGAACTGAATGTGAGCATTTGCGGTATTAAATTTTTAGTGAGATGCACTTTTTTTGGGGGGGGAAGGAATTAAAAATGCATTTTACAGTCTTAAAATAATTTATTGGGGTACAGTTCCTGACAAAAAAATAATTCAGATGGCAAAATTCAGATTCAAATTAAACTATAAATATGCAATTTAGGTAATTCAATAATTCAGTTTTCAATTCAACAATCCAGTTAATCCAACTCCCTCTGAGGCTATTATATATATTATATCAACAAAGGGGCGGCACGGTGGGCGACTGGTTCGCATGATGGCCTCACAGTGAGAGACAGCATCGGGCGTGGGTTCGATCCCGGCTCCGGCCTTTCTGTGTGGAGTTTGCATGTTCTCCCCGTGCCCGCGTGGGTTTCCTCCGGGTACTCCGGTTTCCTCCCACATTCCAAAAACATGCATGGGCGCTGCTGTCAACCAGTTCAGGGTGTCTACCGCCTACTGCCCGAAGATAGCTGGGATAGGCTCCAGCACCCCCCGCGACCCTAGTGAGGAGAAGCGGTACAGAAGATGGATGGATGGATATCAACAAAGGAAAAATGCATCCATCCATCCCTCCATCCATCCACGCTGCTTATGCTCATGAGGGTTGGAAGTGTGCTGGAACCTATCCCAGCTGTCTTCAGGCAGTAGGCGGGGTACGCCCTGAAGTGGTTGCCAGCCAATCTCAGTGCACACATAGCCAAACAAGCATTCACACTCAATCGCATCCAGCATGTTTTTGCAATGTGAGAGGAAACCCATGCAGGCACGGGGAGGACATGAAAACTCCACGCAGGGAGTCTACAGCCATGATTCGAACCCTTGACTTCAGCATTGTGGGGCGGACGTGCTAACCAGACACCACGTGCCGCCCAGATAAAATACTGATCAATTAAAATAAATAATGAAAAATATGACATTGACAATTTACATCTCATATTTTGTGCATCTAAGTATCAAAATCATAGATGTACAACAATGTTCAACCAGTTTTTGCACTTTGTTTTTTGTGTGTTTTTTTTTTTACTTGCAATCGATTCAGAAATTGATTTTACTCAATGAAAAGTGTTAAAAAGGGACAAGGCAATGTCAGTTGGAAAGAAGTAAATTGACTCATCACCTGTTTGAGATGAACTGTTATTTTTTGGGGCTGTGTCCCATAGCTGATGTCCATTGATGGTGGTTTTCCTGCATTTTTGGGGCGCACAGTGCGCATGGACTGAACATCAGTGAGAGGAATATGAAACACTACCTCCTGTAAAGGAAAGAGATAGTGTACCTTTGATTTGATTGCAACACTTTTGCAACACTCTTTCATCAGCAAACTAAGA
Organism: Idiotropiscis lumnitzeri; assembly: GCF_059441095.1. Lineage (NCBI taxonomy): Eukaryota > Metazoa > Chordata > Actinopteri > Syngnathiformes > Syngnathidae > Idiotropiscis > Idiotropiscis lumnitzeri. The sequence continues at coordinate 1,124,331 of NC_142410.1, forward strand.
TTATGCCTAGTCTTATCTTTCATGAAATTGTTTTGAATAAGAACAGGTTAGAGCACTTTTTCTTTTGTTGCCATTTGAAGGGAGAGGAAGTTAGCATGGGTAGGGCTGACAGTTAAGGTACCCTGTAAATCCACCAAATTGTGGGCACTGATTGGGGCGACCCTCTAGCCCATGTGACCAAAGTAGGTCTTGTTTTGCAGTAAATGGAGGTCTCAACAGTTTAAAGATCGGACCCTATATGGAGTTGCCACACTTGGCTACATTGCTTTTGGGCAGGTCATCAACATTTTACACTTTACCCAGACAACACAACATTCAAGTTTCTTCCTCTTGCAATTTAGATTTAGTCCTTCTGTCGAGTAAATGTTCAACGTAGCTAGTAATCAGACAAAATTATCAAAGTTTGCCTTTCCCATCAATCTTGGGGTGGTTTTGGAAAGCGCTTAAAAAGGTGATTTCAGGAGAAGAACTGCTTCGCACTTTGGCAGTAACAAAACAATGCTGTTAAAAATGAGAAATAAATTATTGAAGTTCTGTACCTTTGTCTTAGGATGAAGAAATAACACCCCATCATGGTTGACACTGACCATGCAAGGGGAAGGAAATCCACGCTGACTGACTTTCTGGGCCAAGTAATTGTTGGAGCCAAATAGACGTTGGCTACTCAGAAGCACTGTCAAAGAACACAAATCATTTGATTTCAAATAATTCAAGGATACGGTAGGAGAAGAAGCAACTACTACTAACCAATAAATTGAATTTTGGCATCGAGTGGGCTGAGAGCCTTCATGGCTTCAATCTTTTTTAAAGAGAAAGAGTGGATCTCATCCAAATCTGTGTTCTGCCCCTCCTGAACAGGCAAGTACTTCTTTATTTCCAACCTGGTAGAGGAATACATGAAACAAAACCATAAGTCATTTACTGTACATAAAAAAACATGAGTCCCGCTTTCAACTTTATCCACCAAGTACTGACATTTGTTGCAGGCTTTTGGTGTCACCCTCTACTGATGTCATTTTCTAGTAGTCGCATACTCAATGAGGTACAAGATAGGACCGAATGAAGAATACACACAGGCATGCAACAAAAGCCTATCATTAATGTGATAAGTTCCTCCCACCACAATGAAAATAATCATATGCTATGTGATACACAAATGAGGGAACGGGATATTGATGATGGGACAAGGGTTAATAAAATGGAGAGAAATCAATTCAAGGACTAGCAGTATGGTTTTGGGATATGCCAGCAAAAGCCTCACCCTTCCCTGACAATTTTTCAAGGAGTGTCAGACACTGTAATATTATACGTCTCCTACATTTAATTTTTAACCCATTAAATGATTTATTAGTGAGAAGGTTTGGTTTTTGTAAATGAATTATTGGCATCTTAATCATTATCAATGGCAATCAGTTCCTCTTAAAATTTTCCATAGGCGTACTATCTTGGGCATGCTGTTATTTTTTGCCAAGCCCTCAACACCACGGCTTGCACTGTGTGTACGTCTGCACAGCGAGTGATAACATGCAACTGGAGATAACGCCAAAAGTAAATCTGCAATTTCATTGGACTATCGAATTTTCTCAGTTTTACAGATTTACACATTTACATATTTCGGAGTTGGTACTATGCAACCCCAAAGAATAACTTCTGGGAATATTTAATGTATTCATTTAAACTTCACATTGGCATGGCCCAAAGCTAACACAGCAACTGACAGCTAAACTAAAAACCACACCGCAAGACATTCTGTTGGTGACTAATGAGGCTTTATGAGCATCGCATTATTGATGTATAAAAATTAGACAAGAAGCTGGTAAAAGAATTGATATCTTCTCTCAATTAATTCATCAAACTCAGTTGTTCTTTTGCGATTGAAAAATAGCCTGTTGAGGACAGTGATGGGGGTGCCTTTCGATCGTAGGCCCTCTACCATCTGGTCAGTGGGTCTGCTCAGTAGCACGTTTAACACTGCACTTAAGTGCTGTGATTTGAGTCCACTTTTCACAGAGTTCTGCTTGGAACTGCATTAAATTGGTGCATTTATGGATGGATGTTCAGGATGTAACGATTCACTGAAGCCCCGATTCGATTTGGTTTTCGATTTTCAGTTCCCAAAATTGATTCGATTCAATGTTTTTTAAATCGCTGCCATGATTGTCTCGCTGCGCTCGTGTGGGGCTTCAGCCATCCACAAAAGCAATTTGCATTGATGTGTAATATCCATCCATCCATCCATCTTCTGTACTGCTTCTCCTCACTAGGGTCGCGGGGGATGCTGGAGCCTATCCCAGTTATCTTCGGGGAGTAGGCGGGGGACACCCTAAACTGGTTGCCAGCCAATTGCAGGGCACACAGAGACGAACAACCATCCACGCTAAAGGATAATGTAAATGGCAGTCAATTTAAAACTGAACAAAGGTTAGACTGCTCGGAGCCACTTTTGTGATCCTGGCATGGAAGTCCATTGTTTCAGAGGGGTCTCGTTCACACCTCCTGTGGTGCAGCTGTGATCTAATCTTCCTGCATTCCTCTCCTGAGTGTCTGGTCATTAGCATGGTCTAAACTTCAGTTACACTTAAAGGATTTCATACTTTTGACTATTAAAGGAATATAAGAGTTTGAGCTTAACATAGTTCATTAGATGTTGGTGCATCCAATGTATGAAAATGTGATATTGTAAAATGCTGAGAGTGTGACTGGTGGCGCGAAACTGGTTGCGGGGGTTGTGCAAGAATGGAATGTTTTAGAAGCAGAAGGCGCTGAGCGAGACGAGATGACTCCGGGAAGGAGCGGCCATCGGGGGATCGCACGCAGGAGGAGCCACGGGATTCGGCGGGAGGAGAAAGACCAATGAGAGCGAGCTAAAGTTAACTGCAATACACATAGCCAATAGAATCATGCCAGGATGCCTTTGTCTGTGCCATTTTGCATGTTGTATAGTATGAATCAGGACTGGGCAACTCGGAGGTAGAACACATTCGCTGGTGGCAAGAGAGGTGTAGACTTGTATTGAGAGGGATCCGAGATCTAGGTGCCATGTAGGAAATCTGTATTGGGAATAAATCCACTTCGTGTGTGAAAATGCCGGCTTCCTGATACCTTTCTATTGCAGAACGAGCGCGCATATTGTTGGATGAGTGAGAGTTGGGTAAGGTCGCAAATTGGAGTCAGATTACTAATTTGAGTTTACATTGGGTTAAAGTTAAATTCTAACATTGATATAAAGATAATTTCCAACAACGCTCACACTCATACCTAGGGGCAATTTAGAGTGTTCAATCGGCCTGCCATGCATGTTTTTGGAATGTGGGAGGAAACCGGAGTACCCGGAGGAATGATGTGTAATAGTATTTACAATGCTGAGTTGCACTAATTCTATGAAACTACCTATAAATACTAAAAATAAATACTTAAAAACTAAATAAACATATTTCACTTTACTTGGACATCAATCGATTTTTTAAATGTTGACGGGACTGAAATCATATGAACAAATTTAGGGTAATATACTGTGGTAAAGAAAATATAAACACTTGAAATATTATTTGGTTTTTATTAAACCTTAATACAAAACGCTATGTTTTGCTTCACTAGTATGAATTATATCATCACACATACAAAATGCGATATGTACCTGAAAAGCCAAACTCCCACCCCAAATTTTATTTGTCACGTGCCTTGGTATATTCTAACAACCTAGGTAGGTGTTGTTGTATTGTTAGGTGTTGCCATTAATGGTTTGTGACATCTGGGTCGTCATGTTCTGTTCCTTTGAGTGCTAAGATTTCTGAGTTTATAAAGGTAACACATGGTACGTGGTTGTCGAGCGACCGTAATAGCATCCTGTGCTATTCTGTTCGATGAAAACAGGTATACAAAAACTGTGTTTTGGTTTTAATAAACGAGAGTAGACACTACAATATGTTAGTGTACCACAACAGGACATTGTGTGTGCCGGTCAGACGCATATGTGTGCTAAATACAGCTAGCTTCTACAGACAACTGTCAGAAATTAAATCGGGCATTAGCCGCAACCTGCTTCATTTTCAAAGTGCTCTTTTATCATCGCTGTGCAGCAATAAAAAAGGGCGGTTTACTTTGTATTAAGTCATTTGGTTAAATACGGCCACTTTCGGACTTTGTTGCTAATGCTAACACGGTTTAGCCCTTAAACTACACTACCCACAATGTTTCTGTTTTGCATTACAGAGGACCCACTAATGTGTAAGTGCATTTTTGTCAAGGCATTGTGCGTATGTAATTTTTTTGCAGCAGAGACATTAGAGAGCGGCTCATGGCGTTGCAAATCGTTACTTGTATTTTTTACATCGAAGCATATTTTAAGCAGTTTAAATCAATATTATACCAATTTTCGATGAATGTTTACATACTTGATTAGTAACCATTCTCACAATGTACAAAAGAAGTGAGGAATGTTTATCTTTGACACTAAGGTTTCTTGCGTGCGATTTAAAGTGCCGACCATTACATCAATCACTGATGGTGTAGTGGTACATTCGTCTGATTTGTGTGCGGGCAGCGTGGTTTCGGTTTCCACTCAGTGACAGTGTCTATGTCTACCCTGTGAGTGGCTGGCGACCAGTTCAGGGTGTAGTGCGCCCGTAGTCAGCTGGGATAGGCTCCAGCACCCTCCCGTGACCCTGTACAGGATAAACGGTGTGGATAATGACATGACCATCACATCATTTGGAATGATAGTGGCACCGCCGAAGGTGTACAGAAGTGATTTTCTGGTTAATTTTGTGGTGATTTTTGTATCCAAGCTGTCGGCGATTTGGACACACTCATTTTCTTTTGGATATGTCCAGCCAGCCAGGTATTTATTTGTATTAATTGGACATTAGTGCTAAATTAGGTATATTTTCACATTGTTTTATTGTACTGTATTTGTAACAGTTTGACTGTGGAATTAATGCCGTCTGTAAAGACAGAGTCATTAAATTTATATTGATGACGTCTGTAAAGACTGAGTCATTAAATGTATCAGTGACAAAGGAGCTATGGTGTTGTGCATTATATTCAGGGAAGAAGAGATATCCCCAAAAGACTCACATTTGTAGAACTCGATGCCTCCTCCGTGGCAGCAAATAGAAAGCTGTTGTTTGTGGAGAGGGAAGCTCCACTTACACACATACTTTTTTCAATCGCAATTCTCACGGCAAGCTGCCTAGATTTCTGATTAGCGTGGCATAAAGATTCCACAGTATATATGATATATACAGAATTTATTGTACTGTAGAGTCTCTTATATTGTAAAATAGAAAAATAACACATAAAATTCAATGTCTCCTTCGTAGGAGCAAATGGAAAGCTTTTTATGTGTGCAGTGGGAAGTTCCACCAACACACACCCTTCATCCAATTACAGTTCTAAAAGCAGTCGCCCAGGTTTCTAATTAACATGGCAAAAACTAGAGTTTTCAGGAATCTTTTTTTTTTTTGTGAAGAAACTATAATTAGAAAATAAACAATATAAAACAATCTGAATAAGATTGTTATTTGGGAAGGAAACACATTTTTCAATTGAGTTGTTGTCCACCCCTCCTCACTTAAAGCACGATAACCACTTACGTTCGTTTAGTGCGTTATTTCTTCATAATAAAGTATATTTTCACTTCTCTTTATATTGTACTGACTTTTTTTCACCCACAAACCTATTGAAATTTGAAAAAAATATTTAACATAAAATCTAAATATAATTTGGCGGTTGGAACACATTCATTGCATTTGCATTTATTTCACTGGGAAAAGTTACCTCCATTTATAAACATTTTTTGAATTACAAAAGGGGTCACAGGGCAAAATATATCCGGAACTTGAGGTACTGGTGAACGAGCACTTCAGCAATAGGGGATTCAAAAATTACTTTTATGTTGAATATTTATACATTTTGTATTTTTCCGGGATTCATTTTGCCATTTCAATGTTTATGAACATTTTTCGAAGGGGGTTGGTTTTGCAAAAAAAAATAAACATTAAAAAAACTTTTATTTTTTGAAGTAATTAAAATACTTAGTTAAAGCCTGAAATTAATCAAAGGGCCAGTTTCCCATCCCTGATATAGTACATCAAATACCATGGATAATCACTCACATTGAGAGCTGTGTTTTCGTTCCCTCAGACAGGTGCTGCAGGACTGACAGCTCTGCGGCAATCTGCTGAACTGATGAGGACACATTTGTAGGACTAAGCAGAAGAGGCCTGTGCAAGTAGTCACCCTTGAGCTACAAAGTGAGAGAGAGAGAGAGAGAGCGAGTGAAAGAGTGAGAGAGAGAGTGAGTGAGTTATTCTTCATTTCACATCATCAGTCAATATTAACAATGATAAAGGGAGTTCAACCAAGAATTGCATCTCTCTCATACATACATACATATATACATACATACACACACACGCCGACACACACCCAGACCCACACGCACACACACATATATATATATATATATATATATATATATATTAGTGCTGTCAAGTGATTAATTTTTTTAACTAATTAATCACAAAAAATTCCATGATTAATTATGATTAATCGCATTTTTCAACTACTATTTTTTTCCAAAGCTTGTAACAGATATTTACTTGAATAATATCTCGTAATTCATGCAAAATAACCAAATATGAAGTATATTTAATTCAAAGGCTGTTCTAATAGTTTTCTTTGATTGTTGAATACGATCTAAATGGAGACATCTTGACAGGCATTTTTCTTCGAAACATTTCTCAAAACTGCCCACAAGTACCAAACTCCAGCAGTGTTGCAAGGCCCAGTGGGAACTTGAACACGGTGTTTTGTTCTGAGACTTGCTAAAGATGTACAGCGAATATGGCACAATATTTGCAAAGTATGGATATTTTTAAGTAAATCAAGCTGAGTTAATTGAGTTAAAATATTTAACTGAGTTAAAAAATTTTGGATTAATCACCTGAGATAATGCTTTAATTATATATATATATATATATATATATATAGTGCCGCTCTTCAGGCTATTTCTATGAAAATTATTCATGGTCATTATTAATACTGTTAAAAAACATTAATGTTGTTAAAAGTCATTACAAGTCATGTTGGATGGTCATTTAACAATTTCTTTACGTTGAAAAGAAAGTATTATTTCTAGATGTACATTCGGTTTCCGATTATGTCATTTCCGGTTTTCGGCGCGATACTTCCGTGTTGTTTGCGTCGTGGAAAGAAAAGATAATATCCGCGGTCACGATGGAATCGGAATCTAATGCATCCACTTCGAATTATCCGGCAGGAATGCCGTAAATCTTGTTTCATAAAACCTTACTTATATATTGATGCATATTTTCATTGAATTGTAATAAAAACGAACTCGATGTACGATGTGTGTTTGCAATGGCTCTTCTGCAGGTGTAGAGAGTGACTTTATTTTTTGTAATTACAGTTTTTACCACATTCTTCTGAAGAGAATTAAACGCTCTCTAGATGAACTCCAGGGTCTTTGTGGTTTAGTTTCTCAATTGAAAACACTAGAGTGAAAAGGCATTATTGGATGATTCTTCATGGTCAAAATGGCATCCAGTAACAAGTAATCTTGCAGTTCTAGCACCTGACACTCATCTGTATCAGCAGTAAGCGCTTCCCATGCTCGAGCTAAAGCAGAGGCTGCTAAGGTGAGAGCTTCGTATGCAACCAAAGAAGCACAGTTGAAATTGGTAAAAGTAGAAATCGCCTCAGAATTGTAATTGTTAACATTGCACAGAGAAGCTGACGATGCCAAAGCTGAAGCTTGAGGAAGCTGATCTAGGAGACCTGCAACAAGAGATTCAAGGCGCCAAGGAAAAGATAAAGATGTCCTTGAATAGTCCTACAATGGGGAAATTTGCAGTGTTACAGCAGCTAAGATATAAATCACATAGAGGCGGCGGCGTAATGTAGACGTTAATGTATAACATTAGCAGCAGACATTAAGAAAAAGCATGCGAATATACACAGTATATACGTATATACACAGATCCCCTTGTATATACACACTTACATCCTGCAACATATACAAATGTAAGGAAACACTCCTAATGTCTGTCCATGGTACAGAGGGGAAATAAATAAAAACGCTGCAATGATAAAATTACTGAATGATAGAAAATACTGCAATGATAAAAATACTGCAATGATAAAAGTACTGAAATGGTAAGAGACTGAAATGATAAAGAAAATACAGCAATGATAGAAAATACTGCAATGATAAAATTACTGTAGTGGTAAAAGTACTGCAATGGTAAAAAAATACTGCAATGATAGAAAATACTGCAATGATAAAAGTACTGTAATAATGAAAGTACTGAAATGGTAAGAGTACTGAAATGATAGAAAAATACTGCAATGGTAGAAAATACTCCAATGATAAAATTACTGTAATAGTAGAAGTACTGCAATGATAGAAAATACTGCAGTGATAAAAGTACTGTAATGATAAGAATACTGTAATGGTAAACAAAATGCAGCATTGATCAATATTTAAGTACAGCATTGGATAAAGCACAGTAGTAGAGTGTACTGCATCCTAGGACTGTACAATTGCACTAATGCCCGCCCGTTTGTAGGCCTGACCTAATGTCCTTGTTAAGAAGTCTGACAGCAGCCGGCAGGAAGGAGCGGCGAAATCTCTCTTTTGTACAGCGAGGGTGTAACAGTCTATCACTGAAGGAGGTGTGGAGTGTTCTAAGAGTGTCATTGAGTGGGTGGGCCGGGTTGTCCAGCATGGATGACAGTTTCGCCATCATCCTCCTGCCCCCCACTGAGTCCACAGAGTCCAGGGAGCAGCCCAGGACAGAGCTGGCCCTACTCACTAGTTAGTCCAGTCTCTTTTTGTCCCGGCCCGAGATGCCTCCTGCCCAGGAGACCACTCCATAGAAAATAACCGGTGAAACCACAGAGTCATAGAAGTTCCTGAGGAGTGTCCCCCGAACGCCAAAGGACCTCAGCCTCCTGAGTAGGAAGAGTATGCTCTGACCCTTCCTATAGAGAGCATCTGCAGTGTCGCTCCAGTCCAGTTTATTGTTGAGATGAACACCCAGGTACTTGTAAGTTGACACCCTCTCAACGTCTGTTCCCTGGATATTCACTGTTGCAAGTGGAGAGTGCAGACGCTTGCAGAAATTGTTAGGATATGTCACCGATTTTGTGTATTCATAATCATGTTTTGTACACTATTTGTATCACTAATAATTGTATACACATAGACACTCATTTATAGCTTTAGCGCACATGAGCACAGCTTGAACACGCACACACACACATTCGGAGTCAAGTTTCTAAATCTTTGAGCTGAAGTTTTAAACTGACCACTGTGATTGGTTGTTTACTGCCTGCCTGCTAGAATTCTAGAAGACAGCCCCCTCTTTGGCTCTTTAAGTCCGGAGGGGAGTCAGAGGAAGGGGGTGTGGGAGGCCGAACATGCCTGTTCGGCCTTCCGTCGCTCTCTCTCTCTCACCAATTCGCGAATTGTCAAATAAAACTTTGCTTGATTAACTTTGGACATTCAGCCATCATTATTTAAATAATTCCCAGTGTAAAAAAGGCGTCAGGGCCGTTTTAAACCTGACAGAAATCCACCACCAGCTCTTTGGATTTCCCAGTGTATATTTGGAGGCGGTTCTGCTGACACCAGTCCACAAAACTCTGAGTAACCACTCTGTACTTCCGATCGTCTCCGTCAGTGATGAGGCCGACAATCGCAGAGTCATGAGAGAACTTCTGCAGGTGACAGGTGGAGGAATTGTATTTGTAGTCCGAGGTGTAGAGGGTGAACCGGAGGGGACATGTGCTGGACGATTACACACAGCTGGTCTGAGCATGATTTGAGGAGGTGTGAGCTAATCCCATCTGGACCCGCTGCCTTCCTCACCTTCATCTTCCTCAGCCTGTTCTTCACCTGAGATGCTGTGAGGAACAAGGCTGAGCAGGAGGAAGTGGTGGTTGTCTGATGTGGCTGGGAACTGAAGCCTGTGAAGAGAGAGAGAGAGAGGGGAGAAAAGAGAGGGGGAGAGAGGGTCTCGTTCGCAGCGGCAGGAGGGGTTGGTGGGGCTGCAGCAGGGGAGACTGAGCGGGGGGAGGCATTTGATCAAACCTATTGAAAAATAGGTTCAACTCATTTGCCCACTGAAGGTCCTCCCCCTTCTAGGTCTTACCTGGTTTCCGTGCCCTGAGATGGTCTTCAGGCCCCTCCAGACATCCCTGGCATTATTCCGCTGCAGTTGTTCTTCCATCCGCATCCTGTAGGACTTTTTCCCCTCTCTGATCCTCCTTCTCAGCTGACGTTGCACTCTCTTCAGCTCCTCCTTGTCGCCTGACACAAAAGCCCTCTTTTTCTCCTTCAGGAGAGCTTTATTGTCCATTGTGATCCAGCGTTTGTTGTTGGAGAAACATCTCACTGTCCTGGTGGGAATGGTGTTCTCCATGCAGAAATTAATATAGTCTGTAATTGTGTCTGTTAGATCATTAATGTCCTCCCCGTAGGCTTCGCTGAATACCTCCCACACAGTTGTGTTGAAACAGTCCTTTAAGGCCTCCTCGACTTCTCCAGACCATCTCTGAACTGTGCGTGTCACAGCTGGCTGCCTGCGGACCAGAGGTTTGTACACAGGCAGGAGAGCATCCAAGTTGTGGTCAGCTTTGCCCAGCGGGGGGTGGGGCAGTGATGTGTACGCCTCCTTGGTTTTGGCATAGAAAAGGTCCAATATTTTATTGTCTCTGGTGTGGCAGGTTACATGTTGTGTGAATGAAGGCAGAGGGGAGGAAGGAGAATCATGATTGAAGTCACCAGAGATAAGGAGCAGGGCATTTGGGTGCTGTGTTTGTAGCCTGCTCACAGCTGCAGTCAGTACTTCACAGGCTGTCTCACTGTTAGCAGAGGGCGGCACGTACGCCGCCACCGCGATCACATGACTGAACTCTCGCAGTAAATAGTATGGACGGATGCTAACAGCTATCAGCTCAATGTCCCGACTGCAAAGTTGATCCTTAATAGTGATTTGCCCCGGGTTACACCATCTATCATTAACAAACACAGCCAGCCCTCCTCCTTTCCTCTTACCGCTCTCCAGTGTCATGTCCGCACGTAGGATTTGGAAGCCGTCCAATTCCACGACGGCGTCCGGCATTAGCTCTGTTAGCCACGTGAACATCAGCAAGCTAGCCTCCCGGAAATTCCTCAAGTGCCGGGTTAGCAATGTTAGCTCATCCATTTTATTGGGAAGGAATCTAACATTCCTCATAATAACAGAAGGGAGGACGGGGTGGTATCGTGTCCTCCTTGCCTGGCGTTTAGCCCCCGCACGACATCCCCGTCTTTTCCTCCTCAGCTCGCGGGGGATATCGGGTCTTGCTCCGGGAGCCGGCGCAGGTTTAGCACAGAGGGCTAACAGCTGATCTCTCTTGTACACGATCGATCCGGAGCTCCGAGTTTCGTCTCCAGACACGGTCACGCAAAAAACAGCCCCCAGCAGCAATAAAACCACCACAAGTTGGATGTCCATTGCTGCAATGAAGTGAAATAAACAAAACAGGATAAAGGGAAAAACACACAAAAAAGGCTCAACTGTGAGCTGGATCTGCTGAAACAGGCAGCCACTCGCGCGGAGCTAGAACCAGAAAAAGGAAGATGGATATCTCCCTGGCCTACTATTTGTGGACACCTCTCGCGGGATTGGTCCAATCGTTGACAAACTCCCATATGGACTTCAAGACAAGCGGATGTCACACGGCTCTCAGTATAAAGACGAAAACCAAGGCTGTTTCCTACCTTTCAAATATTTCTGAGAATACATATGCAAAGAGGCAAAGAAGCGCAACGATCTTAATTTCAACTATCAGAACAGCCAATCATCATCAAAACCAGAAAAATCCTATGCAAAGAACTTCAACTCCAGTAAATCGATCGCTGTGCACAATACCCATGTTTCTCCTGTTAACAAGGACTTTGATACGAACTGCCCACTGCATAACACGCCACACACCGACTTGAAAATTGCAGAACATTCAGGAACAAACCACTTGATGAACAAAAGGCCTTCCGCAAAGAGAAAGGAATTTGTTTTAAATGCTGCTCTTCAGACACTCATTTTGCCAAGGACTGTGAATTAAACGATGATACAACAAGCCGTACAGACATGTGTAGTCCAGGTCAGTGGGGTCGTTCATGTTCGAAAATATGCCTCGCACACATGTACCCTAAAGGTCACAAGGACAGGGTAATCAAAGTTTGTGTGATATTAGATGATCAGAGCAACCGTTTCCGAGCAAGACCTGAGCTTTTTGAGCTCTACAACATTAAAAATACACCAGTTTCCTACAGCCTTAAAACATGCTCTGGTATAGTTGAAATGTTGGGAAAATGGCAGATTTTCAAATTGAGTCACTACATGGGTCGGTAGTTGTCCCTCTACCACCGCTTATTGAATGTCAAACTATTCCCAACAATAGGAGTGAAATCCCAACCCCTAGCGCAGAGATACACCAGCCGGACCTTCAGTCTAGAGCAAAGTACTGTCAGGGTTGGATCGCCGGGGGGCGAGGAGGAGGCGTTGTCACGATCGCCGTACGGCGAGGAGGGGGTGGACCCAAAATGCGAGGAAGCGGGGAAGCTAGGCAAGGGGTAACTTAAGAGGATTTTAATGAGTGAACTAAAATGGACAAACAAGGTACTGGGAGAAACAAACAAACGAGGCCAGGTGCAAACATAACACAAACAAACTAAACGTGACTAGACTGAACAAAATAACGGGGACCAAGGACCGTGACAAATACGGGGGGCCGAGAGCGGGCGCATGAGCGAGAGCGAGACGAGACGAGACGAGACGAGAGCAGTGAGCGGCCGTGACAGTCCGCGAGGGGAAGCAATGTTCCGACGCTGAGCTGTCGGGATGAGGTGTTCAAATAGTCCAGTCCTTAAGTGAGCAGATGGGGATCAGGTGTGTGACAGTAACGGGGAACAGGTGCGTGGCTGGTGAGGAATGAGTGCTGAGGGGAAACGCCCCACTCAGCTGACAAAAACAAACACACATGGCGTGGGGGAAGGAACGTGACAAAAACAATAACAAAAACACCTGACATGACCGACACGGGTCATGACAGTACCCCCCCCTTAAGGGACGGATTTCAGACGTCCCCAAAACAAGGCGAAAACAAAGTCCAAGAACGAGGGTGGGCGGAAAGGGGTAGGGAGGTGGGTCAACGACCCGTGATCGAGGCCGGTCTGGCGGATGCCCGGGAGGCCAGACCAGCAAGTCCCGTCGGGGCCATTCGGGCGGACGACCGGGAGGCGGAACCAAGGCCCGCGAACTAGACCGGTCTGGAGGATGTCCGGGAGGCCAGACCAGCAAGTCCCGTCGGGGCCATTCGGGCGGACGTCCGGGAGGCCAGATAAGTAAGTCCACCCGTGGCCATTCAGGCGGACGTCCGGGCGCACCCGAGACAGGAACGTGGAGCGGCGGCTGGTCGTCGAGCCCCGCCGATACAGGAACGTGGAGCGGCGACAGGCCGGGCGCAGCAGGCGGGCCGGGCGCAGCCGAGACGGGGAACCTGATCCCTATCAGCCTGCCGCCATAGGGAATCAGGGGAATTGTCATGATCCGCGTCGGGCATGACAGGGGCTTTGTTATTGTTTTCATGTGCATGCGGTTTTTGTTATTGTTTTCGTCCCCTCCTTCCCGCCATGTGTTTTCTGTTATTGTTTTGGTCAGCTGTGATAGCGCCTCCCCTCAGCACTCGTCCTCACCAGCCTGTTCCCCGTTACCCTCATCACGCACCTGATTCCCATCTGCTCCCCTAATTACTCGGACTATTTAAGCCTCCCAGACCCACCACTCTGTGTCGGGTCATTGCCGCAAGTTACGGACTGCCACGACCACGTTTCGCTCACATTCATGTTCTTGCTTTTGTTCTCCTCCTCGTTCCCGTTTGCCTTCCTCAGCCTTTTTGCCTCGGTTTTGTTCCTCGCCCCCCTTTTTCTGTTCGTCACGTTTGGTACCGTTGTTATTTTGCTCCCGTCCCGGTTGTCTTCCTTTGTTGAACCCCTTTAATAAACCCCCTGAACGACATCCATTCCCTGCCTCCTCGCCTTTTGGGTCCACCTTCCTCCTCGCCGAAAGGCGACCCTGACAGGAATGGGAGACGCGAGGGACCGAGACTAGGGGTGCTGGTGAACGTGAGCTATGAGACGCAAGGGGGACGTGACCAGGTGCTGAAACCGATGGGGGACGAGGTGTGCGACGTGACCGTGACTTTCGTGATTTGGGGCGAGGTGAACGACACGAGGTAACGTGGGAGGTGGTCTCAAAACGGTCAAAAGCAAATGGTAACGGAAATTGTTCGGGGGGAGGAAAGTGACTGGTACTAACTGCATCTGTGTCGTGCTGAGCATACAACAGGTCGTAAATGTATTCAAAATCATCCTCATGATCTGAGTCTACAAAAATGTGAGGGGGTGTAATAGCATTGTGTTCAAAATCTTCTTCGTAATCTGAATCTATAATGAGATGGGGAGGTATGACAGGTGGGTAATCCTTAACATTATCACGAAACGCAGGGAAGGAAACAGACGGGGAACGAAAAATTGCACCAACGTGATGGACGCGGGATTGGACGGCAGGCTGATGAGGGCGGTTGTCTGATCGGCGACGACGATGACGTCGCCGAGAGCTTCCCGCTGGGTCCGTAGTTGGTCGGAACATTCTGTCAGGGTTGGATCGCCGGTGGGCGAGGAGGAGGCGTTGTCACGATCGCCGTACGGCGAGGAGGGGGTGGACCCAAAATGAGGCCAGGTGCAAACATAACACAGACAAACTAAACGTGACTAGACTGAACAAAATAACGGGGACCAAGGACCGTGACAAATACGGGGGGTCGAGAGCGGGCACATGAGCGAGAGCGAGAGCGAGACGAGACGAGACGAGAGCAGTGAGCGGCCGTGACAGTCCGCGAGGGGAAGCAATGTTCCGACGCTGAGCTGTCGGGATGAGGTGTTCAAATACAGATGCTAGGACAAGCAGTTTTTAACCGTACAGAAAATGACAATAAGCCAGCTCTCTCAATTCAGGATAAACTGTTCCTAAAAATCATGGGCAGTGCTATGTACGGCGATAAAGATAACAACTGGGTCGCCCCATTTCCATTTAGAAATCCTCACCAGCAACTGCCAAACAATAGGGAATAGGTCGTCAGTAGGTTCTCATCCCTGAAATGCAACTAAAACAGGAAACCAGAAATACAGGAACAATATGTGAATTCATGGAAAGGATCTTTTCCAATGGCCATGCTGAAATAGCACCTCCACTTAAACTGGCACAAGAATGGTACCTTGTAACATTCAAAAGAAATTACTTCCGGACAACGAGCGACAGGCAGATGTTTTTTAAATTTATTTTTTTTAAATCATCATTTGAAAAGCACTGCACCACGGTAAGAGGTGACACTGAATCTGGCGCAGAATTTGTGCTAGTACGTGACTGTTCTCACAAATCACAAGGTAAGTTGCCTGTCACGGAAAATTTACACAGCGTAAATGTTTCGCTGTCTATGTTATTGAGGTCTAACATGGATATTCTGCATAAATTGTGTATTAACTGTTGTGTCCGCGGGATATTTACACACACTTCTTCCAGTGCCAAAGGCATGAGCAAATACTAACTGATATAATCTGGGTGCACAAGCGTGCACTCTAGTAACCAGAATGTGGCATTGTTAAATTGAAGTCACACTCACATACGCAGGCACAAACGCACACACAGACCACAAACACTTGCCACTTTTTGATTTAAAGTTGCACTCAAACACCCCAACTGTTTGAGATTTTCTTGTTGGCTGTTCCTAACATGTTTTCATCATTCTTTCCAACTTGTCTGACGTCCAAAATCCAGCTAAAGCAGTGGTTCTCAATTATTTCCTGTCACGCGCCCCCTACCAAGAAGAAAACAATTCGCGCCCCCACCACCATTTTTTTTTTACATTTCGTACTAATGTACATGTTATTTGTATAGTAATGTTAGATTGTCATTAAAATATCCCTTAACAAAGCTAAATTGATAAAAAAAACATCATTTTGAGAACGACTATTGTGAGGATCTTGAAACTCAGTACTGTTGTGCAAATATTGATGAGATGATAAATATTAACTATTAGTTTTTTTTTGTTTTTTTTTATGTAATTAACATGAACAAACCAAACAGTTATTAATACGTACATAATATAGAAAAGACAAAAAGAGCCAGGGGGATTTTAAACCAAAATTCTATATAAATAACAAAGCAACAGTTTTAATATGCTTACTATACGTTTTTTTTGTTTACAATACGTTTGACGTCGAACCTCTTCGTTGTGATGACGTCAGCCATTTACGTCTTCCAGACTGAGAGCGTCTGCTAAATTGCTATGTAGCCGTCGTCTTATTTTATATTTAGATACGTAATGGTTGCAATACAACATTTCTGTTCATAGCTGCTGGTTCGAGTCAGACTTCTGTTAAAAGTCGAGCATACATCGAAGCAATTCATTTTAGCGATTAGTCCGCTTAGCGCCTCCTTGTTCGCCTCCTCGTTTAGCATGCTACTTGTTCGCGGAGTCATTTATTTGCCATCACGTAGCTTGTTGCTTCTGCTGTGCGTGGACTTACATATAATTCAAATATAGACCGTTCTGCTGCGGCGCAAGATAGCTTGGCGCAGTGCATTTAAGTAGCGGCGAAAGAAATCACTTCCGGGTCAACGAGCGACAGGGCGACGCTTTTTTTTAATCAGTACTGCGTGACAGGGCGATACTTTTTTTCAAACCAGTACTGCGTGAACTAGGGGCACAAACAGCTTTGACGAATCAAACTTGCGTTGTCTGAGATCGCCTCCCAAAACTATGCAAAAAAAAACATGTTCCCCAGGGTCCCACGCGCCCCCCTCAGCATTGCCCTGGGGGGGGCGCGTCCCACTATTTGAGAATCACTGAGTTAAAGAAAAACAGCCCCAAAGTATTATGTTGCTACCACCATGCTTCACTGTTCTTAACCATTTCTTGCAACTTATATACTGTATAGGGAGGGAGACAGAAATTGGTAACTTGCCTGCTGATAGTGAAAGTCCACATATAAATCATTGTTGAAACACAGAGGGATTTGCCACGTCACTCTTCGAAATGACAAGAATATGCAGCCATCATCCAGTAAAAAGTCCATCAAGTACTCATTAGAATGAAGAGGGCGCACAGTTCCATCTGAAAGTAAGAGGTCCACATTTGTCTCATCAAAAAAAGTGACATCTCCAAAGACCCAAACAAAAAAAAAATCCTCCACACGTTTCACCAACTGTATCACCATGACATAAACAGTTTCCCCTGGGATAATTCAAGTATTGTGATTCTTATTAAATGAAATACAAGTCTGTAAAGGTGAAGCAAGATTGGAAAACATGTCTGTCATTTTGCAAACCCTTTTTTGCAGAGATAGTTGCCACAATTGCTCATGATTCTGAATCCAATCATCACTGTATTGGAGACTTTTATGCTGAGGCCAGTTATGCCTGAGACGCGTGTTTTATCAACAGTCTGGACATGCAAAGTAGAGCATCTGTGTAACTGACAGGCAGTATGAATGATAGTATGTAAGTAAAATGTCATGTAGAGCTGAATTGTACCTTGTTGGCGGTTGGCGAAGATGGAGAATTCTTTCATTTCGGAGAGATTGAAGATACTCATTTCTTTGCAGAGTTCGTTTACCACATCTGTTGCCATCTTGAGTACAAACAACACAAACAAACAAGCAATCAAACAAATTAAATAAATAAATAAATAAGGATTTCAGTGTGTCCCACCAACAAACTCCATTTTGGGGATGGCTGGCAATTGGGCCGTGAGCTGGCTGGATTCTTTTGATCCACCCATTCATTCGTACGAGCAATCACCATTGTTCTTGAGTCATGTATTGGATTGGCAGCAAGTTTCCGTTTTATGCTACACCGTAGCATTTTAGATAATAGGTTAGACGTGTGTTGAAAAACCGCAGTAGAAAGTAGTTTATATTCATAGCAACCCTCTATGGTTTAGTTAGACGTTTGTAAAAGCACATATAAGTAAAATAAATTATACAAAAGTAAGTGTGAAAAATAGTGATGCTGCGACTACCAATCGTGATTGACCAACTTCTGTGAGAAAATACAAATGAGATTGACATATGTTGAACAATGCCTTTCATTGCCGATCACAAAAAACGATCACGCGCAACCTGTAATTTGCAGCCTGCACCCAAAGTACTGCTTGACTGCAGTGCAAGATCTCCTCCCCCTTTACTTATTACTGCACATTGCAGAACGAACCAGTAATTATCATAAGAAAGGAAGCTCTTTCTAGATTGTCCCTCACCAAAATCTGGATTACTCCACACAGGAAGGCTGGAGCCGGAATCAAACCATGCACCTCTGCACTATTAGGCCATCTTGCTGACCAGTCAATACAACTTTATTTGTATGAGTGTTAGTTTTGTAACCACATTACATGCGGAATTGGTGAAGAAAATTGTGGGATTATTTGCATACTTTGTGGGCATGGCGTTTGACACATGTTTTGCCGGGGCAAATTTGATGGACGTATTATTTTGGCCCTTCACTGAGTGGCAAATATAGGTAATATTTATCACGCCACACCCCATTTCAACTCGTCATTGGCGAACGGGGAGCGTAAACCCTGTAATGCGTCCGTGAAGTGACACGTGTGCACAAAAGATAAAGTCACGTGACAGTCTGTTTATAAGACGGCATTTGGAAAATGCGTCCGTGAAGTGACACATGTGTGCACAAAAGATAAAGTCATGTAACAGTCTGTTTATAAGACGGCATTTGGAAAATGCTTTGTTACAGCTCAAGCCTTTATGGCAGTTTGTGGTTGAACTGACCGGTCGTCCCATATATTTACTCCATACTTCCTGCTCCCCTGCGACCCTTGTGAGGAGAAGCAGTACAGAAAATGGATGGATGAATGGACTTCCTGCTCACTTTTTCCACCATAGCTTTTTGGGCCTGCCTATTTTTGGATTGACTTTTGATGATTGCTTCAGATGAGCACGACCTAAGTGTCCAGATTTCACTGGCATTTGATAAACTATATACTATGACGTGTTCCCAGACCAACCGGAAGACATAGTCTCTCCAGCGTGTCTGAAACACCTCACCAGGAAGTTGAGGAGGTATCCTAACAAGATGCCTGAGGATGAACACTGCCAGTCCAGAAAGTTGTCGAGGCACATACAAGTTTTCATAGCTGTCAGCATGAACAGGGGAAAGTTGCATTGCTCGTTTGAAGAAAACAAAAACGTTTAAGTTATAACATCACCCTAGTATAGCAGGTTTGGAAGTGATTTGATGAATACCGAAATTATGACTCCTGGAAATCATCAAAAGTATCCAAATATGACCAAATTTCCATTTGTCCTTAGCATGGCATTTTGAGTCAGACGTGTCCATCCTCATAATTAGCATGTATATAGGGAATTGAAAGTTGCCTATTTTCCTTTGCAGTCTGTGTGATCGAAACAGTTTTTGTCCAAACTTAGTTAAATAACTACTCTAAACACATAATCCTCTGATGGTAGAAAGTAATACCTACACTGAAGCTATGTATCTTGATAGACAATTTCGCCTGTCCTGGCAGCTGGATGGAAATGAGCTGTGAGGATTTACCAGCCTGCAAAAAAAGAGAAGAAAAAAAATGTAAAATTACAGCTGCAAAAAATGCTAGTTTACTTACCCTCTTGTTTTACAGAAAAAAAAAAAAACATCAATACTTGCCAGGTTGGCCTCCAGCTCAATATGTGAAGGCATGTTACGGCGACCACCAAAACTGAGAGATCGCTGAAGGTTATCCAGACAAACACATGCCAACTCTGGGGGAAAATACAATTGCAGATGTTATATTTTGTTACTTTGATCATTTTATATACTGTATATTTACTGTAATCAACATAATTTAATTGGAAAAAAATACATAAATCGCTTTCATTTGCAGCAAAAATATCACAGTTGAAGACGTGTCATCACGTTTACATTAAAGGAGACAATGTATGTTTTTCCACAATTTAAAAATGCTCTCAGATGTCTTAATAATATGACTGTCACATGTTTCATTCATGCTTTTGGTTGATTGACGTGCCAAAGACGACT
The DNA here is from genome assembly GCF_059441095.1 of Idiotropiscis lumnitzeri. Taxonomy (NCBI): domain Eukaryota; kingdom Metazoa; phylum Chordata; class Actinopteri; order Syngnathiformes; family Syngnathidae; genus Idiotropiscis; species Idiotropiscis lumnitzeri. The sequence continues at coordinate 1,144,511 of NC_142410.1, forward strand.
CCATATCAAACCTCACAATTTGTCGATCAACTCTCCTACTAAGGTTATTGTAGTGTATTTGAGCTAATGGGGCACCCGTACTGTAAGGGACCCGGATGTAAAGTCATGGTATGTACGTGGTTGGTGGGGGCATCCCAGCAGAAAGAGAGAGAGAGAGAGAGACACAGTAAAAGAGACGGACACGTTATTGCTCTGACTCTTGTACTCCAGTCAAGTCATTTCAAAATATAAGATATACATTACAGTTATTTGATTCATACACGAAAAGGTACATGGATTGCGACCCATTGCACTTTTTAACATCAGAAAACGTTAGATCAACGAGTTGTATACCCACTTTTACATTTCTCATTTTCACATGTCACAGCCAGGTCACTATATTTAGTGGGTAATCTTGTACAATAATCTAATCCAAGCGGCAAAGGTATCCCCCGATTAAATTTCTCCAGCACTGTAAATAGGTAATGCCATTCAATTTGGTCAAATGCCTTTTCTCTATCACAGGACAGGAAAAAACTGTGAGATCATCTATGTTAGGATGAGTATGGTACATTATGTAAAAAGGGCGTCTGAGTTTGGAGGCAAAGTTCCTTCCGGGTATAAATCTAGATTGGTCAGAGTGTATCAACGTGGCAATATACTTGCTTAGTCTATTTGCCAGAATTTTGGCCAGTATTTTCTGATCCACATTAAGAGGGGAGATAGGCCCATAATCTCCCACCTCCTCAAAGACCTTACCCTTTTTAGGAATAAGTATTATGATAGAGTCTGTGGTAAGGAACCTTGTTTAAAAGCCCACAAGTACATATTAAGCATGTGTGGAGCTAGTGTATCATTAATTTATCATATAGTTCTGAAGGGATTCTGTCAGGGCCTGGAGTTTTGGCACTTTTTAGGGATTTGATTACTCCCTTTAATTCCTGGAGAGTAATATCACTATTTAAGATGGCGCGGCCCTCTTGTAAAAGAGCCTGGAGAGCAACGCTTGCCAAAAAGTCTTCCATAATACAAGGACCTGCGTTGATTTGGTGTAATAAAGAGATTCATATTATTATTCAAATCATTCATTGAGGCGGCACGGTGGACGAATGGTTAGCACGATGGCCTCACAGTGAGAGACAGCATCGGGCGTGGGTTCGATCCCGGCTCCGGCCATCCTGTGTGGAGTTTGCATGTTCTCCCCATGCTTGCGTGGGTTTCCTCCGGGTACTCCGGTTTCCTCCCACATTCCAAAAACATGCATGGCAGGCCAATTGAACACTTGAAATTGCCCCTAGGTATGAGTGTGAGTGCGGATGGTTGTTCGTCTCTGTGTGCCCTGCAATTGGCTGGCAACCAGTTCAGGGTGTCCCCCGCCTACTGCCCGAAGATAGCTGGGATAGGCTCCAGCACCCCCCGCGACCCTAGTGAGGACAAGCGGTACAGATGATGGATGGATGGATCATTCATTGATATCCTTGCAACAATAATAGACCCTTGCCAGCTGAACACCTTTCCAAACATCAAGAAACTTTGCTCCTTATCTTCAATAGTGACACTGGTGTGTCTAACGGGAAATATTAAGTTCTGGCAAAGGACATCCCCCACCAGAATTCCTACATCCTGTGACACTCTGCAACTGCAAAAGGGCCTTTGTCCTTTGTTCAAGAAGAGAACAAACTCGAACAGAACTTAAAATTCATGTGTATGCAATTTTGATAATCCTGTATAATATATATTGAAAAGGGGTTTCATGTTGTGTTTAATGTCTGATCATGTTCTCCAATAGGCATGGTCTGGATTAATTAATTAAGAGAAAAGTTATGGCTTTGACTTACAATGTGTCATTTCCTCTGAATCATTTGTGGTTGATTGATTGAACAGTTAAGTTTCAACGTTTTATTATAAAATTATATTATATATAATTTTAAAATATATTACCAAGATGTGGCCGTGATTAACCCTATATTCCCTTTTTATTTATTTTAGCAAAATTCAACTGGGTAGGTGTGTCCATGAGGACAACTCCCTATCTCACATGAGCCTACAGGAGTGGTCTGACTCGAGCGTATAAAGCGAAAGCTAGTTCCTGTCGCACTCTCTCTTTTTGCTCTTTTTTGTGCTCCCTCTTTTGTGCTCTCTTTTGTGGCCTCTTCTGTGCCATGTGGTCTGTTTTTGTCCTGACCACATGGGTGCCCAGCCAGGGACCTTTGTTCTGGCACGTGCCAGAAAACAAGACGACCTCCTCACAGCTCATCCATCCCAAGGACAATCAATGAGTGCAAATTATAAGGGCACGAAACAAAATTGGTGCTTGGAATTTATTGTGAAGGGGGTTAAGTTAGTCATGGAGCCACATGTCTAAATTTTGAGAAAGTTAACACTAGCTAGCGCCAAGATCATATTTTTTTGATTGCTCTTATTGTTTTCTGTTATTTCACTATTATATTCTCATCCTATTCCACCCTTTTCACCATAGCTTATTATGACGTACTACTCCCTTGTTGATTTAAAGAATATATGTTCACCTCATAAAACTACATTGTGTACTGTGTGTGTGCTTAAATAAAAGCTAGGAATCTCTAAGATTCTAAAACTAACTCAAATTCTCGAAATGTAGCAGCCTTCCAACTAATGACTAACAGGTTTTTGACCTGTTTAGGCCTTTTAAATTTAATAAAGAAAAAAACAACATGGTGCCCCTCGTGGCGACTAACCGTACTACAGGCAGTACACCCTCAAATAAGCTCTCAAAGTTTCCCCAAGTAAACCTGGGGAGGTTTCTGGTGTATCATTAATTTTGAAAAATACTTCCATTTGCTACTGGAGGTACTGCGAAAATTGGGGGTCTTTGACCAAGCGAGGGTCCATCCTCCAAGGTGACCGGGGGGAGTGTAAATTGTTGAAATTAAGTGAGAATGTGATAGGGGCGTGATCGGAAATCAATATATTGTGATATTGACAGTCATAAACTTGGGGATATAATTTAGAATCTATCAAGAGGTAATCGATGCAAGTGAATACATTATGCACATATGAATGGAAAGATTCACATATTCCCGTTCCATTGGATGGAAAAATCTCGTGACTCCAAAAAAAGAAAAAAAACAAGACGGCCGGATCCCAAAAATGACACAACCTGTATATCTGAGTCTGGTATTAATGATAATGTCTTAAACAGTAAATCAAGTTCTCAGCATAGCAAATCATAAAAAACTTGACACGTAATGGCATTAATAATGTAGAGAAGGTAGAGTAATCCAAACTTCAAAATGTGGTGAACATGCAAATAAGAGAGCAGGAATGAATCAACGTCCGGAAGAGAAAAAGATAGATTTGTATCTTTAGTCTGTGCCTTCTAAACAAAACACACACCAACCATTAGTCCATGGAGGCAACCCCGAAGTTTTGCTCGGCGAATTCCGTTGCTCTGTCCTGGTCCGTGAAGAAACGTTCTGTGCCGTTAACGGTCACTCGAAGCTTTGCCGGACGGGTACAGCAGGCCAAACCTCACGCTCGGTCTGTCCTTCAGTAGCTCTTTCGCTCTCTTAAACATGGCTCGCAGATTCACCACCGCCGGGGCATAGTTGAGAAATATCAAGATCCTTCGTCCCTCAAAAGTTATCTGTTTTGATTCGACTGCATTCTGTCGTACATCTTCCAGCTCGTGGATGTAGTGCATCTTAACAACAAGAGGTTGAGGGGGTTCATCGTTGCCTGGACGTTACTGAAGAACCCTGTGGCATCCGACGACGATTGGGCGTCCCGCCAAAGAAAGAGCGTCCTTCAGAAGTAGTGCCGTGAAGTCCCTGGGATTCCTCCCCTTCTCTGCACACTCCTTCACGTGCAAAATATGCAGATTTAGTCTTCTACGGCGCCCTTCGAAATCTGTGCACTTATCCTAAAGTTGGTCCACCAATTTGTTCAGGCGCCCGACTTCTTGTTTTAACTTTGTAACTGCATCGGCTGAATCAGAGGCGGAGTGTTCCAAGTCCGTTAGCTTGTTAGCATGGGCAGTGGCGGTAGTTTTATCAACAGAAATTGCGTTGCCAACTTGAATCTAAGAGTTGCGAGCTTGCCCTTTATAATGATCGAGAGTTTATCAATCCTCTAGTCAAGTTTCCCGGCAAATTCCTCTTCCACGTATATCAGCATGGGATGAAGCAATAACGCCCAGAACCGTAGTTTCGCCCAGGTTGGGTGTGTCTTGACTCGAGCCACCTCCCACACGAACGTCCGAGGTAGCCATGAGGCATGCTTTGGCATATTTTCGAGATCAGTTTGGCATGTTTAAATCCAACCAGAGTTGCAAATATTTGCAATGAAAGTTCATGTGGCAGGTTGTAGTTTATCCTGTATCAGATATTGGGCCGAATAGCTTATTGAAATACTTATAGGAGTTTCGACCGCGGAGCTTTACAAAGCACGTCTCACCCGTTCATAGACAAATCGTAAGTCTTATATTTAATTTGTGTTCTAATTTCCCGCCAATTTATTTTACACCATATGGAAAGCGCTTTGTTACAGGTCCAGCTGTTGTAAAATGCGCTATATAAATCAGTTTGTATTGTATTGTATTGTAAAAGATTGATTTGCTGAGGTTTTTCGCCGCTTCTATAAGAGAATAAACCAACAAGATGCCCCTTTGAACAATTACATCCATGTTGCTACTTATAAATAAATACATGAAGTTACCAAACTATTATTTCCTTTGATTTGATCCATGGAAGCTGAGGGTAATGCAGTACATATGTAACCAAATTGCCGACTGGCCCAATAAATATCCGCGACTTAAGGCATTTTCAATTTTAAAGAAAAACATTTTTTAAGGACGAATAAAAGTAAAAATAAAATTTCATGTTTAAGGATTTCCTTGAAGCCAACGATGTCAATGATTTGCACCTTTGCATTCATTCCCACCTTACACGTGGTCTAGACGGAAGAACGTATGTATATAAGAAGTGCTCAAGTCCAGACGTGAAAAAAATAAAGCAAAAGTAAATTCACTTTAGATTTCAGATTTTATGAATACTGCTGTACCTTGGTAATGGTGTTCATGGTCCATAGCGATGTCATGCAGGTGGCGTGTAACATAGGGTTTTAGATTACCAGAACAAGGGAAGAACCCAGCAATCAGGTTGAGTAGACGCCAGCCTAGATTGCAGCTAGATCTGTGTGAATAAAACATTCATATTGGGTTTTTTTCCCCACAATTGACAATCCATTCATCAAAGTTGTCTGGTAGTTGTCTAGTTGAATGTGTTAGAGGGAGGGAACTGTAGAGTGGAGTTGGATTGAAGACATGTAAGAATGGTCGAGCCCTGGGGGTTTTTAATATGTTAACATGTTAAGTGAAGCTAGTGGTAATATCTTCAGTCCCGGAGACAAGTATTAGTCGAACCCAGTGGCAGAGATGGAAAATCAAGATCAAAGAAAAATTATAACTTAATAATTATATTGCAAATGAGGACTGGCTGGGCGTTATTTTGGACTGTATATGTCATGTGAGGAGCAAGATTTGGACCCAGAAGCAGACAGGAGACGGAACTGGTGACGTAAAAGTCTTTATCCACAAAAATTCCTAGTGAAACCAAACCAGTGCTGGGTTCAGAAAACATCGAAGAAAGCTTGACCTACAGCCAATGTGTCACTGAGTAACTTGAGCATAAGTACTCTAAAGCATCAGGCCTATGACATGATTAAGGACAAAGCATAAAAGGACCATAGAAACTGCATCGAAACGTCAAGGAACAACAAAGCATAAAAGAAACATAATTGTATACATACGTCAAGGAACAACGAGTCACAACAATATAGTTTCCATACAATGGTACAATAGTTTATTCCAATTCATTCAGTTGTGAGATGTTCCATGTTTAGCATCATTTATTGAGACATTTTGATTAATTCCTCAAATGCTCAGATTCTAATTGAAAATAGAGCTTTGAGCAGTTTTGAAGAGTGCTTACAGCTTGAGCGACTTTGGAGTACTGCCATGTTGGGGTACTGGCACACTGGAATTGACTATTTTGGAAAATGAAACTAAATAAACTTCCAGCACAGGGTTGAAACTTTTATGTTTGAGGTCCGCATTCATAAAAATGCAAGGATTTAAGGGTCACTAAAATTCTTTAACATTAATTCATTAAACATGCAAAAATCAGTCAAACAAGCAATGATAGACTGTTTATATTTTTTAGTTATTTTGGAAAACTGTTACATAGCAGCTTTCTGTTTAGGGAATAAGGCATATAGTTCAGAATTTTTCAAGATTTTGGGGTGGCCAACACAGTATCCTACTCGACTAGATCCACCTCTGCACAAACAGTAGCCGCAGCCCATCTCCACATTGAGAACCAAAACAAAGACAAACTGCAATAAAGTAGTCTTTTTTAAAACGGGTACTTGAGGATGATGTGATATTTTCATAAATCAGACCTTGACACAGCAAAATGTGGAAAAAACAATTTTTGCTGCTAAAATAGAATTAACTTTTTTCACCAGTATTTTGAAGAGAAAATGTGTTATTCGTATCTTTGCATATCTAAAAAAGCTAAACAGTATTTGAATCAATGTATTTGTAGTAGTGGCAACTATTTTTTCAATACTTTCTTTCCACACACTGCCCACCTTCGCCCTCTTTTCTTTTATTTTTTTTTCAATCTTTGTGGGCTGTGTTTAATGTCATTTTTAGTATATGTCGCGCGCCACTGAAAAGTTGTTGGGGCCATAATGTGGAAATTCCTTCTCGAACAGTTGCATTTTTTTTTTGCCTGACTTGATGTCCGTGTTTCAAGTTTCATGAGTTTTCACACGTTTAGACCCTTTGATCTGCATTCTCCTCAAGGTTTCTTCTTTTTCCCCCTGAAATGGGACTTTTTTCCTTGCCCAGTTGGGGATTTGAATCATGTCACCAATAGTGACGGGGTATGTAAATCTCTTTGAGACTCTTTTATGGGTAAGAGCTAAAAAACAAATAATAATAAAACTTAACTTGATTTAACTTTACTCTTGCATTTGGTGTATCAGCACTCGCTGCTTGGGCCCTCATAAATGGTCCCTTTTCAATGTCATTTATTGGGACGTTTTGATTCACTTCACAAATGCTGAGACTTCAGGATGTTAGTCCAATTTATTATTGAGTAGACATTTGATGGACCAGTACTTGATTGTAATCTTATTGAATTTATCCCAATATTCACTCTTTACATGCTCGTGACAAAAGCTTTTCTTTATAAGGATGCCATTTGTGCTATTTTTAGAATTTCAAGCCATGTACTGACCTGATGGCTTTGCAGTGAATCTTTCCTCATATAAAGCTTATTAATAACACAAACAATTCAGGACTATCTTAACAAAGATCTTAAAATGTATCTAGGTATTAACAAGTGCAAACAATAGTGACGTGGTCAAATCTGTGCATAGTATCTGGTTTTGGTTGCTCTACTGGGGCGTGAGCTGATTTAAGATGGGCTGGTGTTGCACAGTGGCTGTGAGAACCCCAACTCTCTCAACATCGATTCAAGCAAGATTCTGTCTCTGTATCTAATCGAAGTTGCAGTGTGTAGGGATCACAGGAATCTTTAACCCTTTGATCTTAAAGTTTTTGCGAAGAATATTAACTAAGTGCAAAGGAGCCTGGTTAGTTGAAATCAGACACACTCTTCCATAAAAATACACATACGGTCAGGAATTACAGTTGCATACGTACCTAGACCTATTTTAATATTACAAAACACACTTACTCATTATGGTTGTTGGTGGTTTGCTTGATAACCTGACAGTAGATTTCATCTCTCAGCAGTTCTCTTTCCTTTCCAAGCTGAAAAGATAATGGAAGCATTTAATTGTATTTTTAAAATTTCATTTTGGATAAGGTTCACTATTTATGTGAGCACTAACCAGCAAGATATGACTCAGACAGTCTGTTTGAGTCGTATGCTTTTTCATGGCTGTGTCACCCATGAACTGCATCACATCTATGAGGAATGCATAATTATTAGAAAACAAACGACATATTCTATATACAATATCATTCTAGAATGATAATACTTACTCCTAAAGCATTGGACTGATATATCATTGCTGTCAAGATCATTGTAGAGAATTAGGGACTCTTGAATGGGAACCTGTAAATGAATAAGATCTATTTTTGAAAATGCTGCATAATTTATAATACATTTCTCTTGATGTCTTTAAATTACCTTTGTGAATTGAACTGCCTCATTAAAAGTCCTGACACTTGAGTTCCAGACGTCATTTTCCATTCTTTGATAAACAGGTAATTAGAAACATATTTTTAATTCTCATAACTCGTTAAAAAATCTACATGCACACATGTACATACATACACATACTATACAGTGGACCCCGCATATTAACAGCTTGGCACCCGTGGATTCACTAATTTGCAGATTTTTTTTCCTTAATACTGTTCAATATTTTGTAGTTTTGTTGTTGTTTTTATTCCCTACAACATCACCAACAACAGAGGGGCAATTGAAGGGTGTGTTTGTAGTTGTTTTTTTTTAAACCAACACAACCAATCTGAGACAGAGAGTGTGACCAATGAGGTATCAGTCATTTGCAGGGCACTAATAGTCACACTCATAGCCGGATAGTCACCCCCCCTTCCTCACGTTGACATATTATCTTAAAGGGACATTTGATTGGGCTGAACATTGGCACATATATAATAGGTATGCATGTAAAAATTACATCAGTGCTACTACAAAAAAAAAAGACTGGTGTAAGTAGTGATTAAAGGACTTTGGGGGGATGAGATTGACGACAAATTGGCACACCCCCTTTTGAAGTTTGGCTTGTTATTTTTTTCTGTCTCCGCTGTCTACATCACAGCAGGGAGGCAAGCATTGTAACGTTGCTTGATTCGTAAGTTCTGTTGTCTGAAACGGAGATTGCTCACCAGCAAAAGTCTAATACTCATTACTAGTCTTGTCCACGTACACCTAGGAAAATGAGCTGCTGCTGCAGGCCTCCCAATGTTTTTAAATTTAAAGTATTTTGAGGATATATGTGAAATGCTAGTGGTTTTAAAACTCCCACTTTAAATATAGAGGTTTTGTAATTATGTACATGAAGAAAAATATTTCTCATTTGCTGTCAAAACAAATCAACCATCTGTGAAGAAGAAATACAAAATGCCATAAAAACCCAAACAACAAAGCAACGTGCTTCTCTCTTCATAATATTACGACGTTTCCTTTAACTGCCAAGCTCACAGTACTCTTATAACAACAGTAGACACTAACAGTAGCTCTGGCGTGCCTGCTCACAAAAACATGTTTTGCATTAATGTAGTAGTGAGTGTAAATGTACATCTCACACTGTACCTAAAGAATTTAATGGCAAACTCAGCCATTGCTGACATCTGGATCTTTGTGTCTTGAATCGATTCCTGGACGGACATCTGTACTGATATTTGGGATGAGACATCTCTCTGCCACTCTGAATCCCTGTATGGCCTCTCTAACTCTTGATGCACTGCTCTCTGGGATGAGACATCTTTCTGCCACTCCGAATCCCTATTTGGGCTTTCTAACTCTTGAAGTGACCCCTGGATGGTTGTCTGCACTGCTCTCTGGGATGAGACAGCTACGATATTCCACTCTGAATCAGGATTCTCAATTTGCTTGCCATTGGCAACCTGAGTTTCTTTTTGTTGACCGGAAGCTTTTGCGCCTCTCATGCTTTTCCACCGATCATCTCTTCGATCCAGTTGGCGGTAATTGTAGTCCATTGCAGCAGACGGCTGGGTTAAATCCTCTGGGAAAAGACCAGAACGTCCTCCCATTGTGCCAAAACGCCAACCTGCAGAAAATCATTTGAGAGGAGTTAATTGTACACCAGGCATAGAATAGCACAATTATTAAATTAAACAAAACTTGGGAACCATCGTGACCATAAAGTAACATTTTGTTGTTGTCACTCCAAATGACTTTGTCCATAGATTTTCTTGGCTTGTTTAGGTGTTGTTTGACATATTCTAAGTCGTGCTGTCAAGCAATTACATTTTTTAACTAATTAATCGCAAAAGGTTCCATGATTATTTGCAATTCGCTTTTTTGTGAAGGTTTTAACAGGTATTTACTTGAATAATATATGGTAATTAATATAAGATCACTAAATATGAAGTGTATTTTAAATCAAAGACTGTTCTAATAGCTTTCTTTGATCCTTGAATACGATCTAAATTGAGTCATCTTGACAGGAATTATTCTTACATTACAACAATACAATACAACTTTGATCCTTGAATACGATCTAAATGGTGTCATCTTTCCAGGAATTTTATTTCTATAGCGCATTTCACAACAGCTGGAGCTGTAACAAGGCGCTTTCCATATGCAGTCATATAAATTAGCAAGTAATTAGAACACAAATCAAAAGACATAAACAACCGTTTCCAGATTAGAAACAATTCTCAAAACATATACAGTACATTTAGTAGTAAGTACCACACCCCAGCAGTGTTGGTTTACAAGTCCCAGTAGTAACTTCAGCAGGGTGTTTTTTTCTGAGATGATGATGTGCTCAAGATATACAGCTAATATGGAACAGTGTTTGAATTTGGCTTTGCAAGATAAGCAAATTCTTTTTTGAAGTAAATAAAACTGAGTTAACTGAGTTAATATATTTAATTGCATGAATTAAAAAAAGAAAATCATGAGTTAACACTTTTATTTTGACATACTTAAATTTAAGTGACGGTTTTGTGACATTGGCACATTAATGGCTTTATTATCATTATCATTATTATTATTAGTAGTAGTAATATTAATACTAGTATTATAATTATAATAATTAATACTTTGCAGAAAAGCCTTAAAGGATAATGTAAATGGCAGTCAATTTAAAACTGAACAAAGGTTAGACTGCTCGGAGCCACTTTTGTGATCCTGGCATGGAAGTCCATTGTTTCAGAGGGGTCTCGTTCACACCTCCTGTGGTGCAGCTGTGATCTAATCTTCCTGCATTCCTCTCCTGAGTGTCTGGTCATTAGCATGGTCTAAACTTCAGTTACACTTAAAGGATTTCATACTTTTGACTATTAAAGGAATATAAGAGTTTGAGCTTAACATAGTTCATTAGATGTTGGTGCATCCAATGTATGAAAATGTGATATTGTAAAATGCTGAGAGTGTGACTGGTGGCGCGAAACTGGTTGCGGGGGTTGTGCAAGAATGGAATGTTTTAGAAGCAGAAGGTGCTGAGCGAGACGAGATGACTCCGGGAAGGAGCGGCCATCGGGGGATCGCACGCAGGAGGAGCCACGGGATTCGGCGGGAGGAGAAAGACCAATGAGAGCGAGCTAAAGTTAACTGCAATACACATAGCCAATAGAATCATGCCAGGATGCCTTTGTCTGTGCCATTTTGCATGTTGTATAGTATGAATCAGGACTGGGCAACTCGGAGGTAGAACACATTCGCTGGTGGCAAGAGAGGTGTAGAGTTGTATTGAGAGGGACCCGAGATCCAGGTGCCTTGTAGAAATCTGTGTATTGGGAATAAACCCACTTGTGCGTGAAAATGCCGGCTTCCTGATACCTTTCTATTGCAGAACGAGCGCGCATATTGTTGGATGAGTGAGAGTTGGGTAAGGTCGCAAATTGGAGTCAGATTACTTATTTGAGTTTACATTGGGTTAAAGTTAAATTCTAACATTGATATAAAGATAAATTCCAACAATTTATGGTGACGCCGACGTGATGCATGAGAGGTAATAGAAGTCTGGGACTTCAAAGAGAGTCTGGGACTCTAAGAAAATAGAAGTCTGGGACTTCAAAGAGAGTCTGGGACTCTAAGAAAAGAAAAGAAGCCTGGGGCTTCAAGAGTCTGGGGCTCAAAGGAAGCCTGGGGCTTCAGGAAAAACCACAAGAGTCTGAGACTCGGGCCTGGGGCCCACGTCCACACCAGGTGATGACCTGATAAAGAATGAAGGAGCCGCACATCCGACCGGCCTTCCTCTTGGGCCCACAGTGACATAAGGTAAGCAGATCCTTTTCAAATTCTGCATATTGGCAACGCTAAATTATAAGAGGAAGGCGGAGTGGAACGGCGTTAAAATATATAAATAAATAAATAAATGTATAAATAAATAAGTGTAAAAGTGTGGACGATAGTAGTGTAAAATCTGGGATTTACCTACTAGAATAGTTTGGAACTATTCGTGGTTAAGATACGATATGGTTAAATAAATAAATAAATATATAAATAAATAAGTGTAAAAGTGTGGACGATAGTAGTGTAAAATCTGGGATTTACCTACTAGAATAGTTTGGAACTATTCGTGGTTAAGATATGATATGTTTAAATAAATAAATAAATATATAAATAAATAAGTGTAAAAGTGTGGACGATAGTAGTGTAAAATCTGGGATTTACCTACTAGAATAGTTTGGAACTATTCGTGGTTAAGATACGATTTAAAATATCAGAGTGGAAGCGGTGTGAATGTGAAGGCTAAAATTGTTCTGCGTAAAAGTGGTTGGGACACGCACGAGTGGATTTTGATTTCAAGATGGCGAAGGAGAGGAAGTATGATAGTGGTCTCGGGTCCCGGGTGTGGCACGGAGATTAAGGATAAATTCATAAAAATGAAACATAAAAAAAGAGAAGAAAAACATGAAGTAGGGATGAAATAAGAAAAGAGAAAGAAAGAAAGCTAGAGAAAAGAGAAGAAATTGTGTCAGTGTAGCGATTGGAAGTTCAATAAGAAAAGAAAAGGAATGTGAAAAAGATGCAGAATGTGTAGAAAAGAGAAAGGAACAATTAATGTTCCATTGAAAGGAGGATGGTGAAACAGGCAGTATTGAGAATGACAGAGTTTGGTGATTGAAGAAGGTGTGACTTGAACAAATGAAAAGGATAAGAATTAGGGTCTGCTGTAAGGAGGAATTGAAGAAATAAATATTTCATGTTTCATACTTGAGTTGATGGTTTTTCTATTAAGGTAACTGTAATTAGTAACTGGAATGAAATGCACAGATGGAAATGACACGAAGAAAAAGAAAAAGATTGGTGTTATGAAATCTTAATTGAAGGAAGCTTTGAGAGCATGAGAAACCTTTGCAAGAGCATAGGTGGTTCCTGACTTTGTAGTTTGTGATTTGATACCTTGATTGTTTGAGTGGCTTTGGTAAGGCTACAGTGAATTGGGAAAATTAAAGGAAAAAAATAAGAGTGAGAAAGATTTTACAGAAGGCAATGATTATAGGTGTAATCGTAAAATCATGAGTGTGCTCTAACAAAGAGTTAACAGCTCTTTGAAGTTAGATGCTCGTTCCCAAGTAGGGGGAGGAAGTCAGAGAAAGAGGATGAAGTGATTGAAAAAGCGGAAGAAAAGACGGAATGTCTGAGAGGCATTCATCCACAGTTGCCAGACTCGCAACAGTATGTGTTTGAGCCGCCGCCCGATCCGACGGCGCCATTAATGGGGGGGGGAAGCACCAGCAGGAACATGTAAACATTTCAGACACAAGAGGAAAAACAGGCATCAATGGCAGTCGTTAACTGATTGAAAAGGAAGATATGCCTTTTGGTGCTCTCGAAAGAAGGTCACAGTCCTTTTGTTTCAGAGGTGTGTCTCGGCACCCCCCCTCGATGTTGCAGACGTTGATCTAATCTTCAGGCATCTGCCTCTCATTGAGGTGTGGAGCAATTTTTTTTTACAGTGCTAGTGTAGTAAGGTACGGGATAAAATATATGTATTCAACCTAACAATAAATACAAATTAGCAGGGAATTAGAACACAAGTTAAACACTGAAACATGCAGGGGATGCCTGAGGAACAGCAGGGCGGCGACAATCTTATTAAAATTTAAATTTTTAAGCAAAGGGATTATGGTTTTGGGATAAGTTTTAAGTGAAGTATTCTATGAACATGTTGAAAGAAAATCTTTGGAAAGGGGAATATCTAGCCATTGGAGATTGGTTTACCAAATATAAAGTTGGACTAAATAGTTTTGTAGATGATTTATTAACTGATGTGTATTAAATGTGACAAAGGTGGAAGACAGATGTTTTTTTTTTGCTGTACGACGCGAACGCTGACATGACAATTTTAGAGGATATGACATCATTCCATAAATACCAGACTGCTAACATTCGCATCTATGAGCTGTTTGATGTCACAGGTGCAGTTTCGTCAGCTACGTCCTTGAGAGGAGAAACAACTTCACGGGGAGTGAATGGGAAAATCCAGAGACCCACAGTTGTAAATTTTGGCATACGCTGGCTAAATTAAGGCAAAATTATGGATCTGCCAGCACAAATCTCAGTGAAATCAAGGCGGACGCGCCAAGGGAGGGGTCTCTGTGTGGAATTGGAAAGTATCGTTTGGTGAATGAAAGTGTGAAAGAAAAAGTGTTTGGATGCATATGTGGTTTGAGTGAATGTTTAAGGGACGGGCCTCAGGACAGAAAATTGTTTGAGGTCACCGGCAAGCCCTTACAGTACTTAGGATGCGATGGGTGGACAGGCCTGATCACCCTGAATCCCTATTGCACTCCCAAGTATTGATTTTCAAATTGTTTTTGGAGAAAGATTGGAGTAATTAAATTCAAGCATCAAGTGAATGATTGATTGACGTTATTACACAGAATTTATGCAAAACTGAAAGTTTTGGAAGGAAGATAATTTGTCTCTTCTCACTGGCAATTGCCACACCTCCAGTTATCTCCACAGGTTTGAGGTGACATGTGACCAGTGTGACCAGAAGGCCAGAAAATGCTTCAAATAGCGCCTCACCACTACCATCCCAGAGGTTCTCCTCAACAAGGAGGAGTTATTATTATTCACATTGGATGCGCGACTAGATAACACACACCCAGTCCAGGATAGGGCAAAATTTTCTTGGATTGTTCAGACTTTTCCATATAATACAGCACCACAGCAGTGATACTTGAAGTTAATGTCGAATTAGTCGCACTGTTTTTATGGAAAATTACTCACTTAACGCAAGGGTAAGTTGTTGTAGAGGAGATATTTCAGACAAAAATGACCCTGAAGTGGTCACAAGCACGTGTCTTATGTTGGATGTATGAAATTTTATTCTGATATTTTCCATTGTAACGTATTTCATTGTATTTAGGACTAAGACATTGTAAAACACTGTTTGGAATAACTTATAGAATACCTCAAATTTAAGAACAAATGGGAAATAGATGTTGAAGCAACTTTAGTTGACCATATGTGAAAAATGTTAGGAAAACAAAAGACAGGCGCAAATTTAGAGTGACAAAGCTCTTTCCGTCTCCCAGCAGGGCAGTAATCTAGTAAAGCCAGGATACTGGGTGCTTGTAAGAAGTTTGAAGATAAGACATTCGTAATTACCCAAGGGGGAAGGAGGCGTTAGTAACAGCTCTCACAGCTGTAAAGATAGCAGAAAGGTCAACATTGGTTTATTCGACACGTTGTAAAGAGGTCACGTTGGTTGAAATCTCCTACAAAGGAGACACCAGACTAAGAGGTTTATACAGAGTTACAAGCGGGACAAAATTTATTTCAGAGGAACTATCCTCACTTGAGGCCGAGGCCAGATCTGCTGACCAGCATGATGGTCACCAGCTAAATGGGGACACCTCAGGTGAGATTGGCTGTGCCGTGCATCAGATATTTCTGGCCCGTTGGGGTCGATGTTGCTGTGTCTTTCAGGTGGGGAAGGGGGAGACAGGCCTGGTCTATGTGGCCAGGGCGAGACGTGAATGGAGTGAGACTTCCGGCAGTGACCCATCCAATAATGTCGACATTACACAGCTGTTCCAGTTGGCCGTCCACAAGGGCGTGCACCTTCCAGTGGCAGACATCAGGCGAAATAGTCCATGAATGAAAAAATGCTAATCGGCCTAAGTAGAACACATTTTGTACCTAATTTAGCACGACATCAGAAAAGGAATATATGGGATTGGATTAAGGAGCGTGACTAAAATTGTTGTACTTGCAGGTTTAGAAGGCCAAGAGAGATAAGAAAAAAGGAGGCAGCTGCTCCTTCCACTTCTGCTGCTTCTGGGCAAGGTTCGGGTGACGCAGCGCCACAGCAGACTGGCTGCTGTCCATAGCAGGCCAGTCAACGAGGTTGGGATTGCGGTAACAGAGGTACGGGTGGTTATGGACAGGGGTTGTGAGTGGGGTGTGCACTTGCTGCGGGGTGTGGGGTCACTGGGTGATGAGCTGTCCATGCCGAGCCACTTTCTGGAATGTGCCATCCTCCGGTGCCATATCTGTCACAAAGAGCTCCACCAGCGCAGGGGGCGCCACCGTTACCCACTCCCAACGCACTTGACACAAACCCGCTCGTACCCCATTCCATGACAGGGGGCCGCGGAGCTTCAGCGTTCGAGGACTAGCAGGTCCTAGCATTCCGGGGACGGTGGATGGACAAGTTTTCGATGGTGCTGGATATTGGGGCGAGCTATGAGCTCCTTCCGCAACCCCCACTGAGCCATGTGGACTCTCAAGATTGCCTGAGTCACTGCCATTGACTGAACGAACACTGGAATTCGAGTGGCATTCCCGGATGGGACTGAACTTGACTCTGCACATCCGTCGGAGGGAGCATATGTCGTGCTCTCTTCCTTCCCAGTGGCTAAACTGAACTGAAACATTTGAGGGCAGCTCTGAAACCTGGTTACCATCCTCCCGCGGTGGGTATGCCCTGTTTCTGCTCTGGTCTGACTGGTTTAGCAACCGCCACCCTTTCAATTCACCAATTGACATATCACATTGTACATGTGATCACAAACATGATTTGGTTTATCAAAAATGCACTCATCCAAATTTAGTCATGAGTGCATCATGCGTTAGAATTATATATTTGTTATGTCTACCGGCGTTGCCTCGCACGCGTGCCTTGTCCCTGGGCAGCGGTAATGGTATGAATTGTTTACTTTCGCCGAGCCACAAATCACATTGAATATTGATGCGCGTCATCATACTAAAGATCTAGACCCCATCGTTGTTGAATACTCCGCGTCACAATCGGGAGATCATATTTCAGCACTGACTACAAATTCTTTGGTTTTGGGAACATTACTAAATGTCGAAATTTCCAGAGAAGGGTCGCTCGGAAGTGGTAGTTCTGTGTGTGTCTCTGCTTGAGGTGTTGTGGACCCAGGGCCCGACTGAGTTGGGGCTCGGCTCCACAGCTCCGCGATGTTTTTACTGTCTCTACCCCCTCCCCCAGTTGACAGAATCAGTGTGGGCACAGCCTGTAGGTGGATTGAGCCAATCATGAGACAATAGGAGGTGAAGACTGCAGCGGTCTTGGAGCTGTCTATGTCTTGTAGAGCACCTTTTCTTCCCATAAAAAAAAAAAAAATAAATAAATAAAAAATAGAGGTTTAATTCGGTATCTGCGTTTTTATAGTTTTGGGATTTTTTATTTTAAGCATAAATGGTTACTATTTCATTTGTGTTGCTTTAAAATTTGTCAATTAACAGTCAAAATTGGAGCGTTAGCTCGAGGCTTAATTTGTTATCTCGGAACACAGTTAGATATTTGAACTCAGTGAACTCAGCATCACTGGAGTCGGACATCGCTCCGTACATCAACCTACGGGTGCTTTCCCGGAGGTGGACTCGATCTCGCTGATAAGGACAGTTTAGAGTTCTGGCTAGAACCTGACACGCCATCCAATTGGGAACTACAGGACAAAAGTGGTACCATAACTCACAGTTGCGCCCGGCCCCAGTATTTGTGCCCGCCATGGTTGAGCTTAGAGGTTGACCGCCCGGACGGGCAGGTCAAGAGAGGGAATGTGTAGATGGCATGAATTGGATCAAAGTCAGACACTTTCGAGTCTGAACAAAGACGATGACGATGCAAATGTTTAACTTATTGACTATTTTACCTGCTGGCGTGTGCTTTGTGTGGACGATGTTTGCGTTTGAACATAGGATGCGGGATGACAGAAGTGATGGAGCGAAAGGAGCATGTAATGGAATGGTATGGTATGGAGCAGAGCGAGATGATGGTAAGACGCTGACACAGACACAACAACTACTGCTAAATCTGAAATGTAAACAACCGACACAGGTGAACACTTGGGTACAATTTTAATTGGACACACCCATGGAATGATGTGGGAATAAAAAAGAAAGAGCCTATTTTTGACACCCAAGTTGCAAAACAAAAGTTCACCTGCCTAAAAGTTAAATGGGACTGGTCCTGGGATTGGAAATCTCCAGGAGTCATGGTGTAATGAAAATGTGTCTTTGCCAGTAGGAATCCCTCTCGCTCGTGATGATGTTTGGCTGTGGTGTGGAGAGAAAGTGCTGTACGATAGGCTTCCCACCAATGCCTCAGGTAAGTGCGCCCTGGTAACGCTGATCATGCCAGTTAGTGTGACAGCCTTAGATCTGGCCAAAATGGAGTGGGAAGGTGTTGGACAATGGGGAAGAATCCCCTTCCTTAACAGGAAGAGAAGGGACATGCAAGAATGGTTGAATGCAGGAGATCCCACGTATATAGATGCAATTGGAGTTCCAAGAGGGATCCCTGACGAGTATAAATTGGTGGATCAAATTGCAGCAGGATGGGAGAGTCTTTTCCTGTTCGTTACAGTAAACAAAAATGTGGACCGGATTAATTATGTCCACTATAATGTCCAACGATTGGCGAATTTTACCACCTCAGCACTCCAGGCAGTGCATGAGCAATTGGCTGCCACGTCTCTTATGGCATTCCAGAACAGAATAAGCTTAGATATGTTGTTAGCCGAAAGAGGAGGGGTGTGTGGTATTTTTGGGGATCAGTGTTGTACTCTGATTCCCAACAATACATCTCCTGACGGTCGCCTTACCAAGGCATTGGAGGGTCTGCGCACGCTAAGTAACGAAATGAAGGAGCACTCAGGTGTGGACACCAGTTGGTATTCTGACTGGTTCAACATCTTTGGTAAATATAAAAGCCTGATTGCATCAGTACTGATTTCTATCGCTGTGTTTGCCGCTATTATGGTGTTATGCGGATGTTGCTGTATTCCATGTATCAGATCATTAACTGTTAAGACAATAGAACGCACGTTGGGGCCACTCCCTCCGGGTGGTCAGTACATGATGATCCCTCAAAAGGACCCCCAGGAGGCGGAGGTAGCCGTGGCCCTCCGGGAGTCCAGGATGTGAGTATGGAAAGATGGCCTCGGGGACCTGAGGCCATAAGGAGGGAAGGAAATTTTCTACTGATTCTTATTCTTTTACTAATTGTTTGATGTGTTTTAGTTTTATGGCAAGTGATGTCGAGCTCGTGTGCAGCAATGAAATAAGGTGTTCAAGTGATGACCTCAGATGTCTGAGGTCATGAGAGGGATTAAAGGATAATGTAAATGGCAGTCAATTTAAAACTGAACAAAGGTTAGACTGCTCGGAGCCACTTTTGTGATCCTGGCATGGAAGTCCATTGTTTCAGAGGGGTCTCGTTCACACCTCCTGTGGTGCAGCTGTGATCTAATCTTCCTGCATTCCTCTCCTGAGTGTCTGGTCATTAGCATGGTCTAAACTTCAGTTACACTTAAAGGATTTCATACTTTTGACTATTAAAGGAATATAAGAGTTTGAGCTTAACATAGTTCATTAGATGTTGGTGCATCCAATGTATGAAAATGTGATATTGTAAAATGCTGAGAGTGTGACTGGTGGCGCGAAACTGGTTGCGGGGGTTGTGCAAGAATGGAATGTTTTAGAAGCAGAAGGTGCTGAGCGAGACGAGATGACTCCGGGAAGGAGCGGCCATCGGGGGATCGCACGCAGGAGGAGCCACGGGATTCGGCGGGAGGAGAAAGACCAATGAGAGCGAGCTAAAGTTAACTGCAATACACATAGCCAATAGAATCATGCCAGGATGCCTTTGTCTGTGCCATTTTGCATGTTGTATAGTATGAATCAGGACTGGGCAACTCGGAGGTAGAACACATTCGCTGGTGGCAAGAGAGGTGTAGAGTTGTATTGAGAGGGACCCGAGATCCAGGTGCCTTGTAGAAATCTGTGTATTGGGAATAAACCCACTTGTGCGTGAAAATGCCGGCTTCCTGATACCTTTCTATTGCAGAACGAGCGCGCATATTGTTGGATGAGTGAGAGTTGGGTAAGGTCGCAAATTGGAGTCAGATTACTTATTTGAGTTTACATTGGGTTAAAGTTAAATTCTAACATTGATATAAAGATAAATTCCAACAGCCTGCATTTCATCTCAAGTCACTTTTGGGTTTATTTTGAAATCCCAAACAATATTCATTCCAGTTGTGGCTCAGATCCTTTTTGGTCAAGCTGATTGTGGCTTGGTATCAACAGATCCACCAATTTTCTACTTCTTTCTCAGATTTTTAATTCTCCTGATTGGCATTCTCAGATCTTCAAATATCATATCATTTCCTTATCCAGATTTCTAAAGTAAACCCGTCAAAGAGCCGAACAGAGGGAGCAGAACGGCAGGTCTGAATGTTTGTTAGGTGGTGCACCGATTTCTTTGGATGAAAGCAGAATCAAATAGAAGGAGGTCGAGTCTCGGTAAAAAAAAAAAAAAACTTCCGCAAACAGCCGCATAGAAGAATAGACCAATACAAGACATAATTGACAACAACTAAAATAATTACACATGTGAAAGGAGATAGTGGGGTATTGGGTGGGAGCATGTTACACCCCTGATGCACTGAGCATGCGATCGTAGCCTTGATTAGGTGCACCGCATCCTCCACAGCAAATCTGCAATGCAATGGAGGGAAGGTGTCACGATCCGTGCTTCCTTGTTGCAGCAGAGTGGGCGTGGTCGACGGCGCGTTGCCTGGAGACGCGGCCGCGAGCGGGACGCGCTCACGAGACTCTCAGCTGCAACCCATCATCGCTTGATTACAGACTACTTAAACCTTCGACACGCACACTGGCGTGTCGGATTATTGACCCAAATTGCTCTCGCCTATGTGCCTTTTGCTATAGTCTTTGCCCAACTTTGCTCCGTGTGTTAATCGTGATTGTTTGTTGCTCTGCTTTGTTTTCTACAGCTACGTTTCGGCTCGCTTTATGTTTTCGATGATTGGACTTAACCTTACCCTTTTGAGGAAGGACATTCTCGTTTTCGGTTTCCTTGCGTTGCAAGCTCCTTTTGTTACTCGTTTTGGTTTTCCTGGGGGAAGGTTGTTCCCCCAGCGTTTTTCGTTCTCGTCCCCCGACGCCTGTAAGTATAGACCCACTATTATTATTGATAGCAACTTATCTTGCCTATCGCCTGTCCATTGTTTATTGCCGGTCACAATAAATATTGTTTCCACCGCATTTTCCCTTGTCCGCGATTTAAGAATCCACCCACACCGCTTTCCAGCCCCGGCTGGGAAGCGGTCCTCACAGAAGGATAGGGTAGTGATAGCCAAAAGAAGGCATTTACCCGACTTCAATATTTACTCAGCCTTGAGTCTCTCCCTGGATTTCTCAATGAGCATCAATGAGTCAAGCTTCTGCTCATTTCTTTGAGATGAGCTGTTAACGTCTCCAAGTTGGCATCCATTTTGCAAAGAAGCTCCAGAATCTCCAGAACACGTTTTAAAATACTTGGCCAATAAAAACAATTCTGATCCCGATTGAACACAACTCACCCTAAAGTCTTTTATTAGAGGACCCTAGAAAGTTGGGAAGAAAAACAGCCCGCAACACGATTTTGACCAATCCAAGGAATTCAGTGAACATATTTACATGATATACTGTAAAACAAAAAAGTCATAAGGACCTGCACCCAAAACTATAAAAAAAAAAGTCAGCCATTTCTCAAATATAGGTTTAAAGCAACCATTCTGAATTCATACTTTGATAAAATTAGTTCTGCATGACATTATATTCTTTCTAATCTTAATCTATTTATTCTTCCGAGTAGAAGATTTTTACACACTTAATTTTGATGTTGCTAGCTGAAAGTGTAATTATGAAATAGTTTTCACACATTTGCTTTATTGCTAGGAAAACTAGAGCAATGATATTGATATATTGCAATAACTATCTACGTGAAATGTTCTTGTTTTGCATTGAAGAAACTTGCTTCTGCTTTCACAATTAAGTCTTCATAATAACCACCCCAATGCAAATGTTAACGGAAGATAGCAAAATGATGGCCTACACCTCTCTTATCGGTGTGTGGCGGTGCAATATTGTGAAGTTAAGAGGTTGTTACGGGACTGAGATGTTTCTGCTGAGTAATGCTTTGATGCATTTTTGATCACATGTATAAAGTAATCTTTCAAAGACATGCACACACATAGAAAAACAACTTCACGTGTCTTCAGCTGCTTGCTTAGATAACCCCACCCTTTAGGGACTTCTGGAAATTAATAAATGGGAGGGAACGGAGAGATATGTTCAGAGCGCAAAGAGACAAGTATTCGATTCAGACTTTCTCTTCGTTCTCCTTGCTTGCCAAATTTTGAGCGTCTTTCTCTTCATTGATGGTGTGTTTATGAAATGTCAAATTGGCAAACGTGACATTTTCTTGGTCCTTCAAGCCAACCCACAATATACCCGGAGTTTTCAGGAGCTGAGTTGACTTCCAGTAAGACCGTGGCCACGGACCTCAGCTCTGCTTCTGGGAGCCAAGGGTTGATGTGAGGCCAAAGAGGAAGACGGCTCTGGTGAGTTTACACCTTTTGGGAATGGCAGGTGTGGATGTGTGGTTGTTTGGATGTGTGCGACCGTGTAACAGACAGAGTAGACTTTAAAACTGTGTAACAGACAGAGTAGTCTTTAAAACTGTGGAAGACGGAGTGAGTCTAAAAAACTGAGATAAACCTTGAGAATACTAGTCCCTATCAAGTACTCGACAGAAAGGGGATGACGGAGCCCCAGGTGGACGCACGAAAGTTCCGGGTGTAAGGATTGCGCAAAGAGATACGTAAATAAATAAATAGTATAGAGTGTGCATGTGTACAGTGTGAAAGGGGATTCACGACCCCATTTTGAACAGACCTTTGAGTGACAATTGTTGGGGAAGCAGACGCAAGAATTCTCCGCCACGCTGTGGTAGAAGCTTGAGAATTACTCCAAACGGGAGGTAATTGTCACCCTTTTCAGGGAAAAATTCGCGTAGAGCACCCTGGGTGAATTGCTGACTTTGATCAAAATCGGAGAAGTAAACAGTATAATGAATGAAAAAAAGGATCCAAAAAAGAAGTTAACTTGTAATGATTGGAAGGATGTAGTGAAACCAATGTCCTTCGAAATAAATATTTGATTAGAAGCGTGACTAAATATAAACGGGGAGGGGGTGGGGGGAGTTAAATACTTTCAAAAAAAGGAGTACTGCAATATTTGAATATCTTATGGAAAAGTCAAGGATGAACCCTGAAATAGATAGGGGAATCTAAAATACATGCACATGTGTGTGCTATTATATTATTGTTTGTAGTTGGTCAGTGTTGAGAACTGTGTGAGTCATGAAGGGGGCCCGTGTGTATGTTCGCGTGTGTACGTCTGTTTGTATCTGTTTGTGTGTCAAAACGGTAGGACAGAGTTATAAACGTCGAAATTATAAAAAAAGGAATTGATAAAGGATGTGCTATCAGAGCTGCACCCTGAAAGATAAGAAAATGAAATTTTGGGTGGTGTCAAACATGAGGGCTGTGGGCGATAAACTGGTCTGCAAGGTGGGCCTTAGGAGAAAGTTGCAGACATTAGATAAGAAATATTTGGGACATAATTTGAGCATGAGGGGCTGGACTATTTTGGGGGTTAGAAAAATAACTTTGTGAAGGCACCAAAGCCTTGGGGAAAATAAATAAATAAATAAGGCAAATTGTGTCCTTTCTGGGACTTACAAATTATTGCAGAGGGTGGATTCTAAATTATGCATAAATTGCCACTCCTCTATAAAAAAATGTATGGAATAGATTTGAAAATGTCATTAATGTTAAAATAAACAACAGAGGCAGAAAATGTTTTTTTTTTTAACAAAGCACATGCCCGTTTCAAGTACAGCGCTAATTTTACCTGACATTTTCTTGGAAGCTATATATATATATATATATATATATATATATATATATATATATATAGAGAGAGATTTTTTGGGGATTTTTTTTAAAATTACGATTGGGCGGCTATATGAAGTCATCGTTAAAACACGCCTCAAACAGGAAAGGGGTATGTATGGCTTGTGTATACAATACAATACGATACAACAAGCTGGAGCTGTAACAAAGAGCTTTACATATGGTGTAATGTAAATTGACATCAAATTAGAAAGTAAACTATAACACATAAACAGAAGATCCCAAAATAAAGCTAAAGAATAAAAAGGTATCTTCAAATAATTTTAAATGTGGACAAAAAGGGGTCTTGACTAACATTAATGGAAGCTCATTCCATAGTATGTATAGTTTTGATTTTTCAATTATTATATATAAAATTTGTATTTGGATTTTATTGAATTGAGACAATAAACAAATTTAAATAAATGGATATTGTTTGGTCATCTATATCTTTTCAAAATTCTTCAGAGTTGTTTCCAACCAGAATCACAGTGCTTATCACCCTCAAAGCACTGGATTGGTGGAAAGAATGTATGGGACTATAAAAAAATAAAAATAGATTAAAACGACTTAATGTCTTGATCTACTCAAATTGTACATTAGCATTACAAGCACAATAGGACTTGTACATTATAAAGCCTTATTTGGCTGACCATGTGAATTTCCAATAATTTCATTATAATGGGAATTTGATGATGAGGAAAATTTTGCAGATTACATGAAAGACTTTAGAGATACAAGATATACATCAAGTCTTTGAAAGTGATTCTGTTTCTCAGCAGGAAGAGCAACAGGTGGTTCCAGGTAATTGGGTGCTGCAGCAAGTGTTGCTGACCACACCGACTGGCGTGAAAAGTGTAGGGATAAATACATGGATTCATCAGTCAGATTGTAAAAAGGTCTTCTCAGGTGGAGACCCTGGACAGGAAAGGTGAGCAAAAACCTGACATGCCTAAGAAATGCCTCAGAAATGCTTACCTGCTTGGAGTCCCTCCATTGGTAGTAGCTTGATAACATCACCTCTGCTGAAGCTAAGCAGGCTCTTGTCATCTGTAACAAAGCTCTTCAGGGCAACCATGTGGCCGGAATTCTGGAGAACCAAACAGCACACCATTAAAAACCTTCAAGGTATAAAACAAAACATCTTCCTTTCCATCTATGAATACGATACAAGCAAGCACTTTGTACCTTCATGAGCTCTTTGAGGAAGACTTTAACCATGGCAATTATTTGAGGAGCTCTGTAAGAGTGCAGCTTCAGATTTTCATTTGTCAGCTCCAGTTGTACTTGGTTTATGTCACAGAGTTCAACCGACAGCAACTCTGCAAAGCTGTTTAGATGCAGGACCATGACATAAACTGAGTGCACAAAATGGGAGTCGTGTGTAGTTCTGTATCTTTTAAAATTCTGAGTGTTCTTGTTTTAAGCAGATGTGCATGCATCTTTAAAAATTGAACAGATTTAAACAAAATTTCATCAAGTAAAAGGTGATCAACTATGCATCATTTTATCTATCTAGTCATCAAACCTTCCGTTTTTGTCTCACACTTTCTTTAAGGTATCAGGGTATTTGGAGCTTTCGCTCAAAACTCAACTGGGGTAGGCTCGTCCATCAATCACGTTTAATCTTTCTGTCTGTTGAATAAATATTTACCTATAGCTTCGAAGTAGGCGGAGGTGTTTTGGATCGATGCCTGATGCTGGAACCATCCTCAGGAGACGAATTCCACGATGACACACACCCAAAATCTGAGCATCACCACTGTCTGACTGCAATTCGTAGATATGAACAAATAGGGTGGGTAAGGGAGGAGTAAATACAGAATTCCTCAAAGTTGGCAATACGTATAATGTATATTTTATTTAAATTTGTGGCCTGAAGTAGAGCTCACATTTCTTCTGTACTGTAACAACTGAGAATGTTTGGGAAACGGTACTGTTGAGCAATGTCACAAAACCAACAGGAATATTTCTAGCGTCTCATTGGTCTAAATGTTCCCTCTAATTAGAGCTTTGCGATATGGATACAATTTTACAATCCGGTATAAGTAATTTTATCTCTACTAATGTGTTATTATAATTTTTTATAATATTTCTGTAGTATTTTCCCTTCAAATGTCAAATTCAAAAGGCAAACATTCGCCTTGTCGGGGATTCAAACCCCATTCCCATGAGTTAGTCAGTTGTATACAGTACATGCTCAGGTCCACGTTACAAGCATGTCCAGCTTCCTATCAACTTTGGCCTGCAGACACCCACACCTATCCCTTCTCAAGTCAGCCCTGTGGTTCAGTTCTCTTGGTCTTGTTCACTAGTGTCCTTCTCTCGTCCTAGAATTTCACATCTCCCTACTATTTTACCTTCTCTCATTTTTTTTCCCCGATATTGAACACGGCCCTAATTTATAAAGCTTTCTTCCTGACTCTTGTTCCAACAACCAATTACAATTTTTTGGGTTCTATCCCAATTAGCTTATAGCAGTTTTGGTTGAGTTTTTCTTATTCAAAACGCTGTGTGAGTACCCACTCAATATTTTTTATATTGTCTTTTACTAGTACCTGTTTGCCCGTCTACCTCCATGTGATGGTCAACAGTGAAATCCATGTAAAGGATAAGTCTTCTCATCATGTAACTTGGCACCAATTTCCTTGCCTCATTCACTGCCACCAATCGGCACCCTCGTATCTAGTGCTACCCAACCATAATGGCTCATAAGGCTCATGAATCCTGCATTCCAGTGGCACTTCCTGCAACTGCATTCCTTCATCACGGTAGCTCAAGACCCTGGAGGCCGTAGGCTCCTGTTTCTACACTGCAGTAGCTGCAGACTCTTGTTCCTATGCTTGGTTCCTGTGCTGCAGCATACTTCTTCTGTTTCAGCGGCACACGCTGTATAGTTTCCATCAGAACCTGTACATGTTACTATTGGGTTGCCAGGGCTAGTGCACGCCTGTCAAATGTCAATGTCAGGTCGCCACACCAGTCAGCTGGCCTGCACAAGCCACCTGGCCAGTCACCTATTACTCTAGTGATCCACATCCTGCGGCCACCACCTGATCCTGCTTAATCCGAACACAACCTGGGGATGCCATTAATACATCATGTGTGGCTCTAGTAATACCACAGGGGCCGGCATTACAGCCCTCTGCCTGAACAACCATGGAAAGCCTCATGTGCTTGCCATCCTGCAGTCAAACAATCCAATTTTGCGTCCCAGACACCCACTGTTCTGGACATTGCACATTGTGGTGTATCATGTAGGCAGGGCCCACATCATCAAATTCAGAATGCACATGGGGGCCTTAGATCTGCAACCCGTGAATTTGTGCATTTTTTCGCTGGTGAAGTTTGCTTGTGGACCATTGAGTTTGTACGCAGTCCGCCCCATTTGGCATAAATACATTAAGCCAGGAAAAGTGGTGAAATCACAAATCAGATTGAAAATAATAAACAACATTAAAGACAGATGGCTATATTGTTAGTTTTATATGTATAATATGACACTAAAATATATAGTGTTATATTGTTACCTTAACAGGAAATAGGCGCGAAAAGTAGTTTTCCCAATTATCCCGAGCAGCAATGACAATCCTTTTCTTCATGTTGTCATCCCGAATGTCGCTCATTGTTCCCACATTAAGAGTCGCTATTAAGGAGAAATGGCATAAAATGACATGTGACACACAAGGTCCTCAAACAAATCAAATTCAAATTAAGAGTGATATTTATAGTACAGTTTGTTCGATTTAAAATAAATAAATAAATAAAGGTACATCCTGGTCATATCTTACATTCTGAATCATTAACTTTTCCCAGCCTCGGTTTGGTCAGTGAATGCAACGCGATGAGTATCGTTAATTGATTCTTGTTGTATGATACCCGCAGCTCTCTGCGTGGACACTGCTAAAATGCTGTGTGTGCCAGAGCTAGAGGCCGAAAAAAAACACGGTGAATTGGCCCAGCAACTATCCGCTGTGATTGTAACTTAATTGTTACTGGAGGCAAGTAAAGTTGTCAAAAGAGGATTCTTTGTGGTGTGACTGTGTCTACCCGCGCATATACATACTATACAATACTGTCATGACCCGTTTCTGTCATGCCATGTTGTGTTTGTTTTCTCAGCTGAGTGGGGGCGTTTCCTCCAGCGATCGTCTCGTGCCATGTCATCAGGAGCAGAGAGACGCGCCCACCAGCTCCACACCTGACTCTCATTCACCTACTGATTACACACTACTTAAGCCACCAACACTGACAAGTCAGCGTCGGATTATTATCCCACATTGCTCATGCTCATGTTCCCCGTATCGATAGTGTTCTTGCTTCGTGTGTTGTGTTCAGCGTTTTGTTCTTTTCGTCTCCAGCTAATGCTCGGTTCGTTTCTGTTCTCTTTTCACTCATTGGTTCTCTTCTTGCCCTTTTGCAGTAACCTATTTTCGTTATTTGTTTCCTTGCCTTGTGCAAGCGTTTTTTGTTCCGTTGTGATTACTTTTTCCTGGTGTGAGTTATTCCACCAGCGCTTTGTGTTAATCGTTTTCGTCGACGGTTGTAATTATAGATATAACCTTATACATAGATACCTCTATACAGTGAAACCCCGCTACTTCGCGGTTCACCTTTCGCGGGTTCAGTGCTTCGCGGGTCTAAAAAATATTCGGGGGCATTGTAGTTTCGCCGAGCGGCACGAGGGGGCGCTGGAGCGGTTAGACGGCCGGCGTGCGCCGAAGAGGAGAGTGGACGAAGAAGAGAGTGGACGAAGAAGAGCACGTTCCCCCGAGCACGATTTGGGGCGACGTTTCGCGCGGTTCGAACCGTACCAGAGCTCCAGCCGGCGTACGTGGCAGTTAAGCCGAAGAGGAGCACCTTCCCCGGGCACGGGCGGTGTCAAGCGGCCCCTAAGTTTAACCGAATGGAAGCTCCGGAGGAGGAGGGCATGCTTGCGTCACAGTTAAGCCGAAGAGGAGCACCTTCCCCGGGCACGGGCGGTGTGAAGCGGCCCCTAAGTTTAACCGAATGGAAGCTCCGGAGGAGGAGGGCATGCTCGCGTCACAGTTAAGCCGAAGAGGAGCACCTTCCCCGGGCACGGGCGGTGCCAAGCGGCCCCTAAGTTTAACCGAATGGAAGCTCCGGGGGAGGAGGGCGGGCGTGTGTCACAGTTAAGCCGAATAGGAGCACCTCTTCCGCCCGAGCACGAGCAGAGCGTGAGACTGTCAGTTATGAATGAATAAATAAATAAATGAAGAATGCCACCTTTCATTTCACTGTCATGATCCGTGCCTGTCATGCCGCGTGTGTTTTTGTTTTTTCAGCTGTGTGGGCGTTCCTCCAGCGATCGTCTCGCGCCATGACGTCAGCTGCTGCGAGACGCGCTGATTACACTGACTATATTGTGATTATAATAAATATCTTTGTATCACCACCTTTTTTCCCGTGTCTGCGTTTGGAGAGTCTTGCTCAATCCTCCAGCTCTGCTGGAGGATCATAACATTCACAGGGCACACCGGACGGCGTACCAGCAGGTAAAAGTCGAAGTAATTAAATAAATACAAAAAGAAGTAATTGAATAAATACGAAAATAATGGCTGGGGAATAAAAAAATAAGTTTTAATAATAATTTGTTTTTTTTTGTTATAACATGAATTTCACTCTCTCTCTCTCTACCCATATATATATATATATATTTTTTTTTTTAAGCATTTTTGAAGGTGCGCCGCTACTTCGCGGGTTTTCAGTTTTCGCGGGTGGTCTCGGTCCCCATTAACCGCGATAACCGGGGGTTTACTGTACTTAGATTTATATTTGGATAACTGAATATTCAGTGTAATAATAAATATCTTTGTAACCCATCTTTTCCTGTGTCTGCGTTTTAAGAGTCCAGCCACAATTTTCCAGCGATCGCAGGAAAAGCCTAACAAATACAATACAATACAACTTTATCTATATATTACATTTCACAGCAGCTGGAGCTGTCACAAAGCACTTTCTATATGGTGTAATGTAAATTAGCGGGAAATATATATGTATATATATATATATATATATATATATATATATATATATATATATGGTGTAATATCTGTCATTGTTTGGAGTATGAGTGGTGGGTTACGTCATTGAGTTGTGATAAGCCAGGTTGGGGAAGATTGACTTGGGTAGTTAGTCTGAATGTCGAGCGTGTTGGCGTGAGTTGTGGCCATCAGCAGCTCCTATTTAAATGTGTTTATTTTGTTGTTGGTTTAAATTAGAGCAAACAGTTTCCATTGCCGACTGTGTACATCATTGAACACTGGGACGGGAATTACATTGGTGTCAGAAGTTTTGGGTTTACCCGTCGTACGTCCGGCGTTTGTGTGTGAGGATGTTCAGCGACTCCGGTGTTAAGGTAAAGGAACAAGCCGTTCCGTACGGCGATGCCGGTACCCGACATAGGGTAACGCAAGAAGCCGTGCCGTGCGTGGTTGATATGCCTGTGTCAAGTTACACTGACCCCAATCGCCATAACGCTGATGTTTTCCGCCAAAATGAGTACGAGCCCGCCAAGACAGGGTTTCGCCATGACAAAGCTGCAGCTACTGCTGCGGTCGAGATGAACATAAACATGCACGGCGGCGCCCTGGGGCTCGCGTGGCCTGCCATGAAAGCCCTTAAATTCTCCGGAAAGGGAAGTTGGGGTGCTTATGGAGCACAGTTTGAGCTGGTATCTGTTGCAGCGCCTTGGTCGGAAAAGGTGAAAGCGATGCAGTTAACACTTTCGTTGACAGAGGATGCTACACACTGTCTGCTGCTGCTAAGCCCTGAAGAGAAACTCAATTACAGCGTGCTGGTGGGTGCTTTGCAACGGCAATTTGGGGAGTTTAATTTGAGAGACTTTTTGCGCTGTGAGTTCAAACAGCATGATCGACTTCCGGGTGAGACGCTTTGTTGCCTCACTCATGAGATCGAGAGCCTAGGTTGGCGTGCGTATGCTGGAACGCCGAATTAAGTCCAAAATGAGCTGATACACGACCAGTTCATCCAAGTTCTCAGACTGGATGAACTACGCATGCACGTCCAACTCGCTACCCGGCAGTGCTGGGAGAGGCGCTCGCGCTTGCCATGGAGAGGGAGATTGCAGCCAAGAGGGCGCTGCAGAGATCAGCCTTCCCAAGGGGATGAGCGCAGGCCGGCGTGGATGGACGAACTGATGTGCACAACTAGGAAGTGGTCAACGTGCACGCCCTGCTGTCTGCGGCGACGCTGCCCAAAGATGTTAAACCAACAGGGAAA
Source organism: Idiotropiscis lumnitzeri (assembly GCF_059441095.1). Lineage (NCBI taxonomy): Eukaryota > Metazoa > Chordata > Actinopteri > Syngnathiformes > Syngnathidae > Idiotropiscis > Idiotropiscis lumnitzeri. The sequence goes on from NC_142410.1 coordinate 1,175,775, forward strand.
CGAAAAAGTGTCCATGTAGCCTGGACAATGCGGACCCCTCCAGTCATTGACCGGTAACTGCATTCTGCATGCGGAGGAGCTGTGTGCAGGGACCCCCCACGGTCAGGACAAGATCGCTATAATGGTGGATTGGACGGACATCGGGGACCCCAGTCATGTTCGGGTGCGAATTGGGGATGTTTCCTGTACAGCCCTGGTGGACAATGGATCTTCAGCCACAATTATGAAGCCTGACTTTGTTCCAGCTGGAACTGTCTTAAGATCGACCTGTACAAAACTGAGGACAGTGACCGGTGAAACAGCCCAGATGAGAGGCAAAGGGACATTCGAGTTTATCCTGGGGGATTTGTGAACAACCTACTCAGCTTGGGTACCTGACGTCAATGACCCTTGTATTCTCGGCCGTGATTTTTTTGAAAGCTTCAAAATGTGTGGTGGACTTGGGAGCCTGGGTGCTCATCCTGCCGAGCCGCGTCTCAACGGGGTATTTCTGGGGCGAACATCAGCACCCAGCCTGACCAAGGTAGCCGCATCACTGACCCCACGGCAGTCGATTGCTGACCAGGTAGAGTTCACTCACCCCGTGATGGGACTGCCCACTGGGTCGGCCAATGACAATGTCAGTGGAATTAACCCCAGATCAGCTAGTAGAGAACCGGACCACGGTAATCCGACTCATCTGGGAAAATAACTTCCGATGGTTTGGATGTCGAGCAGCGTGAACAGCTGTGGCAGGTATTGTGGGACTTTGAAAAGATTCAGTGAGAATGAGGTGGGCCTCACTCACTTGGTTGAGCACCACATTGACATCGGGGAGGTACGACCAGTAAACGTACGGCCCCGACGCCTGCCTGTGGCGCAGCAGGAGGCTGCGGTACAAGAGGTCCGTGCAAAGCTCGAAGTGGGAATCACCGAGCCTTTCCGACAGTCCCTGGGGATCTGGTGTGGTCCTGGTTCCCATAAAAAAGAGCACCAGACCGCGGTTTTGGTGGACTACAGGCCGCTTAATAAGATGACAAGGAAGGACTGCTACCCGCTCCTGCGCATAGACGAGACATTGGACCTGGTGTCAGGGTCTGCGTGGTTTTCATCACTTGACCTGCACAGTGACTACTGGAAAGTCCCCCTCACTGCCGAATCCAGACCCAAGAAGACATTCTGAACCAACCGAGGACACTGGCAGTTTAAGGTCATGAGTTTTGGCCTATGCAATGCACCAGAAACATTTGAGTGCTTGATGGACACAGTGCTCTCTTACATTCCAAGTCAAAAGTGCTCAGTGTGTTTGGATTACGTCCTCGTCCATGGTGGGACCTTTCAGGCCACGATAGATTCTCTGAGGCTGGTGCTGGGAAGAATTGCAGCGGCTGGATTGAAACTGCACCCAGAGAAGTGCCACTTCATGCGTCGAGAGGTGTATTTCCTGGGCCACAGAGTGTGAGGTGAGTTCATCAGCACGCTGAAAGAAAAGCGCCATCAAAGACTGACCAGTCCCAAAAGACACGAAACAGCTTCAGAGCTTTTTGGGGCTGGCTTCATCCTACAGGAAATTTGTGTTCCGCCTTCTTCAAGACAACCAGCCATTCATGTGGACACTACACTGTCAGAAGGCATTCTCCAGCCTAAAAAAAGGCCCTCATAATTGCTCCTGTTCTCACACCACCAGATCAAGCCTTGCCTTTTGTGCTGGACATGGACGCCAGCAATGCTGTTATGGGGGCAGTATTGTCACAAGTGGGGCTGGAAGGTGAGCGGGTGGAGGCCTACTTCAGCCGCACTTTCAATAAGAATGAACGACGCTACTGTGTCACCAAACGTGAGCTGCTAGCAGTTGTTTTGGCTACACACCATTTCAAATACTACCTGTGTGGTGTGCCTTTCATCATCAGGACAGATCACGCTGCACGACAGTGGCTGATGTTGTTCAGGAAGCCAGAGGGCCAAGTGTCACGTGGCTGGAGGAGCTGCAGGCAGATCCACTCATTGTGGTTCATCGGGCTGGGGCTCAGCATGCTACTGCGACTGGCGGTATGCCAGGGAGTTGGAGCTGCATGAGGAGACTGCTGCTGGACCGTCATGTTGCGCATTAGAGGCTGTGAACGCTGCAGAGTGGGCTGTCAAGCAGGAATAGGACTGTGATCTCAACCATGTGCGACAGTGGATCCAGAGTGGCAGGAGACCACCATGGGAAGGGGTAATGGGACTCTCCTGCAGTGGCCATCTACTGTCTTCGGCAGAGTGCAGAAGAATGCGATGCAGATGTCAAACAGTTCGTTAACCGGGACTTCTAGGTAGACGACAGCTTGAAGTCATTCCCGACAGTGAAAGCAGTGGTGGAACTGCTCAAGAGAACGCAAGACACTCTCTCAGAATCAAATCTGCGAATACACAAATTCACCTCAAGCAAAAGACAATAAATGGAGGCCTTCCCATCCCGAGATCACGCGACCGACTTCAAAGACCTGGATTTCAGTTCTGATGATCTTCCCATGCAGCGCAATCTGGGCCTCAACTGGGACCTAATGTCTGACAGCTTCACCTTTAAGTTACGTGATGAAGAAAAACTTTTTACACGGCGAGGCATCCTGTTGACTGTGAATAGCATCTACGATCCTCTCGGGTTCATCATCTCAGTCACCGTTCAAGGCAAAGCCATACTTAGAAAGCTGACAAACAACCACAGCGACTGGGACTCTCCCGTACCTCATGAGATGAAAGAGACGTGGATCCCAAGGCAATCCTCTTTTGACGACCTTGTCAGTCTCCGGATCCCTCGGGTTTATGCAGTAACATCCCTCTCATAAATGTCACACAGAAACTTATGCATCTTTTGTGATGCCTCAACTATGGCGACTGGAGCTGTAGCCAAGCTCAGGCTAACAGATGCAGAAGGCATGATCCATATGGTTTTTGTCATGGGAAAGGCGAAGCTGACTCCCCTCGCACAGAGTAAGCGGTGGGCAGTGTTATTTACCTGCATGAGTGTACGAGCTGTCCATATAGAGGTAATTGAATCGCTTGACACCTCAAGCTTCATTAATGCTCTCAGGTGTTTTATCGCTCTGAGAGGCCCTGTAAAGTGCATCCGTTTTGATCGAGGAACCAATTTAATCAGTGCGTGTAAGGAGCTAAATATTCCTTCAAATATTGACCACTCTTCACTCTCCTGGACCAAGAATGTGCATGAGAGTTTCACGTTCCACGTGGGCGGATCATGGGAGAGGATGATTGGAGAAGCATGTAAGATCCTGGACTCTATGTTCCTCCAGCTGGGAACTTTAAAACTCAGTCACGAGGCACTCACCACATTGATGGCAGAGGTTGCTGCTATCATCAACGCCAAACCTCTGATTCCGGTGTCTACTGACCCAGATAATCCTCTCATTCTTACAGCAGCAACTCTCCTCACCCAGAAAGTGAGTCTTCCTTCAGCTCTTGTGGGAGACTGGAACAAGGACCTCCACAAGTCCCAGTGGCGCCAAGTCCAACATGTGGCTCAGACTTTATGGGATAGACGGAGGAAGCAATATCTTGCATCACTTCAGCCTCGACGGAAGTGGCAGGCTCCCATCCCTGACCTTCAGGCTGGAAGCATCATCCTTCTCAAGGAAAGTCAGTTTGACAGAAATGAGTGGCCTCTGGGATTGATTACTCAGGTCTTTCCCAGTAATGACGGCAAGGTACGTAAAGTTGAGGTCAAGGTCTCCAGGAGAGATGGGACAAAACTCTACCAACGTCCCGTCACCGAGACAATTCTCCTACTTGCTCCTGACAAGAAATAGTAAGAACTGTGTTTTGGACTTTTATGTTGTGACATTCAAGATTGCCAAGCAGGGAGTGTCCTGCCTCCAGTAGGTAGATAATCTTCTGTTACTCAGACTTCCTGGTTATAGTCTGTTATTATCTCTAACTTCACTCATTTGGTTCTGTTAAAGTATGCAGTTGCCTTTAAGAGCGACGTTGAGTCATTCACGTGATAAATATCCCTGAAGTAGTGCCGTCGTGCGAACGTTGTCTTGTTTCTTTACGCCAGTTCTGTGATCATTATAAACAACTAGCTACATCTTGAGCAGCTGTGGCATGTCACTATGTCTTCTCCTTTTCTTTTTTTTTTTTCGTTTAGCAGTCTCATTATATCTCATTTTAGTCGTGAGATGTGTGCGCTATAAGACGTGAGACGATCTACTTTGAATGCGTAGTTGGCGTCATACTGTCTAGCAGTTGGGTTGCTGGCTTGCTGTTTGTTTTTTATTTAACAGCGCCCTCTAGTGGCAATTTTGTGTCACTATTCTTGCCATGTCAATTATAACGGTGTGTCAAGCTCAAGGATGTTTATCATTAATAGTAAATATGCCCTAATTTGGATCACAGCAATTTAGACTGTTAAAATCTGTTTATTTTCACATTTGATGATAAATGCTGTAATTGTCTGGTCAAGCTGGTGTCCAGAGTCTTGATGAGTGGAAGGTGTTGAGCTTACTGCCTTCGTGTTCAAGGAACTTTAATACATATACAGTGAGTATCTCTAGTACGGAACCATATTTGCATGATCCAATCTGTCCGTATAACAGAATTTCCTTATATGAGAAACGACTACGGTACATGTCCTGTATGACCGTGCAGGTATGTTAACGAAAAGTTTTTTTTTTTTTTGTTTTTTTTTTAGCTTTTTCTTCCAATCTCTTACTCTCTAACTTTACATTCCTCCCTCACCACAAAAGACGGCATTGGTCAGCTGACGTCAGGCAACTTTTGAAGCCAGCCGCGGGATGCTGTAAAGTCCTCTATGCCCGTAGATAGCGCTATTGAGCTAGCCTTCTCTCTAATTAGCAGTCCAGTAAGCAGGAGGTTTTTTGCACGACAACAGTTAAAGCATTCCAAGACAAGTTCATTTACGCTGCTGTACTTCGACCGTCAAGCCGCAAGCAATTTCTTCGTTCTTCTTTCTTTGGATGCCATGATCCACAGACGACAAAACTCATGCCAAAGAGGTCACTTACATGCCGCTGTTTTGGATCAGATCGTGGAGGAGCGGTCAAAGTTTTTCCGTTGTATGGAGAAGGAACTGCTTGATTTTGCCCTCCTGCGGGCTTCGCTATGGCTTCCGGGTTCCGGATATCGGAATTTCCGTTGTGAGGAATCGATCGTTAATATATAGTAGTAGAAAATTTCATGCATACGTTTTTTTTCGGGTGAAGGAATTTCCATTTAATAGAGGTCCATAGGTGAGAATACTTACTGTATGTAAATTATGTAATTATATATATATATATATATATATATATATATATATATATATATATTTATAGAGAGAGAGAGAGAGAGATTAGATTTCAAAATACTCACATAGCAAATCTTTCATTTTCCTTCGGTCTTCTCTGCTTATTTTCACGCAGTTGTCAGAGTAGGTGTCCATTATGATCTGTAAAAATATACTGAATTAGGAACAAGTTATATACCTGGCGTCTCTCAAAACAACTTTAAATCTACAACCATAACTTGAACAGGAATGACTCAACATTAAATATCTTCAGGTTGCCATAGCATCTGCACTCACCTGTTCATATAAAAGATTGAGGATGTAGGGTTGGTTGAACATGTCTTTGGGGTAAAACACCTGAACACAAAAATATTTGAAATAAGAACATTGTGACAATGAAAGCGTGGGGGAAAAACAAAGACCTCAGTTTGTAAAACATTACCAACCTTCAAGTTAGTTAATGCGCCACGTTTTCGAAACGTGTTGAAAATTGACAAAACACAATAAACATTGCTTGCACTGAACTCTGTTTTTCGCTGATATGTTAAGTACACTTACTAAGCCAAGCAAATGTGTCATACCCCCTAAAAGTTACTTAACTACTTGTTCGTGTTTAACTTTAATGTGTGAATTTGTCGATGTGTGCCCTGAAATTGGGTGGGAACCTATATTATTACTGTTTTATGTTATATGTAAAATGCTTTGTTACAGCGGCAGCAGTGGAAAAAAAAGAGTTGTATAGTTTTATTGTACCACTCAATGATAGCTGAGATCCAGCACACTCGTGACTCCAGTGAGGATAAGCGGTTCAGAAAATGGATGGATGAATTTAACATGACAGTTAATAAAATGGCGTTGGATGAAGCTCCACTAAGAATGTTAGTGCTACCGAGTGTATGTTACCTCTTTGCGCAGGTAGAGTTTTCCAGGCATCATATTGTAAGAGAAATAAACACCAGGGGAATAATGAGAAAGTTGAGAGTGACCGCTCTCGTCCTCTGGCATCATACCTGTGAAGAGAAAAATGTAATGAAGGCAAGGGAACTTTTCTTTCTTTTTGTGCACAGTGACAGACAACAGCGCAAGTTCAGAGAAAGAAGGGGGAGACACAAAACCAAGGAGTGACACCGGGATGTGAGAAAGACACAGGTAGGATTTCTTCAGTGAGGGGTCAAAGGCTTGGAAGCAGGTTCTAAATGACCGGCTGTGGTGCGTCCAATCCGACCCAAAGCACCTCTGAAGGGGAATATGACAGCAAACAGCACATACTGTTATAAAGTCTTTATAGTGCACTGTAGTTTATTTTGTAATGCCTTACTCCCAACACTGGCAGCAAAAGACAAATATCTTGAATAAAAGTGTGAACACCAACATGGTTCTTAATTTAAAAAGTGACAGTGAATAGAGAACAATTTCTGTACCGCTGAGCCTGTGTTTTCTCTCTCGATTAATTTTGATGTCCATTAGCAAGGTTTCTTTACTTATTCTCTGCCTGTTGCCTTTGAAGATATTGACAAATGTTGAAGAAATGTAGAATTTTAGTCCATCTTTTATGTATGTATGTTTTTTGTTCTAAAATTGTATACCATAGCATAAATGGGTAAGGTCAAGTCATGAGCAAGTTCCTCTCACACGTGACAGATTTGGGGTTCAAATCTATCCTCAGGCCTTGCTTGCACTCAAGTACTCCTGAGTAGCGTCGCTTTGTTCATTGTTCAGTGTGACACAGTCTGTTTAATCATCAAAAATGATAACACAATACAAACATCATAGTAGTACTGGAGTGGCTCAAACTGTCAGGGTTCGCCGGTAGGCGAGGTGGGGAAGGACCCAAGGTGCGAGGAAGCAGGGAAAACGGGTAACTGAAAGGGGATTTATTAACTGAGTGAAACAAAGACAAACAACGTGGCAGGGTGCAACAAATAACAAAGGGCAAACTAAAACATGACTAAACTGGGTCGAGAACGAGGAACAAAGAGAGTGACAAATACTGAGGGACATGAACGTGAACGAGAGCAAGAACGAGATCGGGAAGCGTCCGTGACAGTCCTGGTATGGAGTAGCAGGAGAAATGTTCCGACACAGAGCTGTCGGGATGAGGTGTTCAAATAGTCCGGTAATCAGGGGAGCAGATGGGAATCAGGTGTGTGATTGTTAATGGGGAGCAGGTGCGTGGCTGGTGAGGGCGAGGTGCTGAGGGGAAACGCCCCTACTCGGCTGATCAAAACAAAAACAAGGTGCACATGGCAGGGAGGTGACGAAAACAATAACAAAACCGCATGCGCACGAAAACAATAACAAAACCCTGTCATGCCCGACGCGGATCATGACACAAACTAAGAGAGACAAATTCCTTGTGTGGTTTATACTATCTACACTTATCGTTTTGGGACCAAAATCGCAAGCTCAGACAATGCGAGGCAGGTCACACTAACCAGCGGCGTACTGATTAAATTGTTTCCGCTGGTTGAATGCTTGGCGCCAAGCTATCTTGCGCCGCAGCAATACGGACTTCATTTGTACTATATGTGCACAGCAGCAGCAACAAGCTGGGTGATGCGGATCATTTCCATGGTGACAAAGAAACGAGCCCACTAACAAGTAGTGTTTTAACCGAGGAAGCAAAGGAGGAGTCTCTCAGCGTGCTAATCGTAAAAGTGAAATACAGGAAAGACCCAAAATAAGTGCGTAAGTGTACAGTCGACCTTTAACACCGTGTTAAGGCGCAGAGGCAGCAGCTATACATATCTAGACATAAAATAAGATAACAGCTAGATGAGCAATTTAGCAGACCTTTTCCATTTTTAGTGCTGTCAAACGATTAAAATTGTATTACTAATTAATCGCACTATTTTCTGTAATTAATCGCGCTTAATTAAAATTTGTACTTGTACAATTTTCTACAAAGTTGTTAAATAGACTGACTTGAGTAAAATCTTGGAATTCATGTAAAATCATCACAGAAAGTATATTTCTGGTCAAATTACTTTAACAGCTTTCTTTATCTTTGAAAAAAGTTCACACTTTCAAATCCGCTGTCGTTAAGGGAAACTCACACAGTTTGTTGCAGACTGTGGGCAGTCCAGGGTAGGTGTTCAAATGGGAGTAGTCTTGCGGCTGCAACCATGTTACTGCACTAGCCGTGCAAAGGGTGGTTAACTTGTCCTTTATTTCCCATTTGTTTGCAATATCCTCAAAATGGTCAGCGCAAGGCATGCCTCAGCGTAGTTTCGCACCTCTGTTTTTCTAGCAGCTAGCGCAAATGAGTGCAGAGTCCATTCTTTGCCAATAAAATGCGCTGCGACCCCCAAGTAATTATCATTGTTCGTAGAAGACCAGCGATCCCCCATGACAGCAATAGTCGCTACTTTTTGAAGCATGTGCTTTCGCCGAGCTCTCTCATCCTCATACAAAGTGTGTATTCGTGATACCTCTCTATGTTATCTCCCGATCCTGCTCGAATAATCTCTCGTAGTTGTTTTTTTAATGGTATAATGTTTTTTTCTGTCATGTTTATAAATGTACGTGGTGAATAAAATCGCAAATGAATTGAAATCCAAAATCAATCAGAAAAATTGCAATACATTTTTTTTCCTAAAATTGTTCAGCCCATAGAATTGAGTACATTCAGTAGAGTACAGTTCTGATTTAAAAAGAACATTTCATTTCATGATTCTGTTATAGAAGCTGTGTTTTGTAACTAATAGTAACAATATTTTATTAGACTCACTCAGAGATGGCGCAAGCATGGTTGGTGCGTCAGGGATGTTGTCAAGTACAGGAGGTGGAGGAGATTCAGGGGGAGGCGGTAAAACGTGTCTGTTGCGCTGTGAGCCAAACAAATCTTCCAGGGAACGCTGCTTCTGCCTCATGTTGTTAGAGATGACACGAGGGCCCACAGTAGAGGGAGGAGAAGACTGTGGGGACGGAGTGAGTGGGGGAGATTGCTTTTCCCTTGGTGGAGATGTGACCCACTGTTTCTGTAATAAGTGAGGAGTGACCATTAAATATTAATGCTTTTCTTTGACATCCCAATTAATCTTACCTTTTGTTGCGGCACCGGTGCTTTCTTTCTGAGTTTGGCAAGAGCTTCCTGTTTGGGATCTACCTTCTTCACAAACTGCCGTGCAGGAGCTCTGTGAAGTGATTAATAAGAGATTAAACCTACTAGGAATGTTCTCTTTTCTTTTTTTTTTTCTTTCTTTCTTTCTTTCTTAATGAAAACGTCATTGAATAATAACTATAGCATGGGAATTTTTCATCATTTGATTAAGGGCTTCACCAGTATATCAGTGCCTTCAAATCTCACTCACAAAGTTACATACGGGAGACTTTGTGCAACGGAGAAGGCAGCAAGTTGCTGGCACTCGTCATTTTTTTTTTCTACCTGCCTATATACCCTGCATTATAAGCATATATCAGCTAATTTTGAATACTTTGGAACTTGTAAGGCACAACACTTTGCTGAGCGATGTCAAAATCCACCAAAGAAATCAGGAGAGATCAGCCAAAGGAGAACGTGGCAGGTGCTAGGTCACATACCGAATGCAAGTGGCGTATTTACAGCGACACGGGTTGCTAAATTGCTCGAAAGGTTTCAGGAACAACTCGCAGCTGCTTTTAAATCCTCTTTCGCAACTTTAGATGGCAAATTGAACTCAATAAAATCTATGGTCTCAGGGTACGGACAACGTATGTGCGACTTCAAATCTAATGCTAATGAGGTTAGCCAATGCTTGGAGCAGCTCGAAGCTATGAGTTTAGAGTTTTACGAGGAGAACAGGCTGCTGTTCCTGAAACTTTCCGACCTCGACGGGAGAAACATCCGAGTGGTGGGCCTATTGGAGTTCATTGAGGGTCCACAGCCTACTGCCTTATTCCCGGCTTCTCAATGTTTTTAGGGACCGCGGCCTGTCTTCTCCACCTGAGCTGGATAGGGTGCATCATGTTCCCAAGCCAAAGCCGGAGTCGAGTGGGCGTCCGCTTTCACCGTTACCAAACTAAGGATTTATTAATAAGAGAGGCGGAAAAACTCTGGACTGTGGAGTATCAGGGCCACAATCTTCGCTTTATGAGGATTATGTGCCGATGTGCCGAAGAAACGGGCTGGCTCAACTTTATAAGAAGGGGCTTTGTCCATTTCTTCTTTTCCTGACGAAGCTGTGCGTTACATTCCCAGACAGTGAGAGTGGGTTTCCTCAGTTTCTGAGGCTACTGACTTGATCAAGTGTACAGAGGAAGTTCGGCATACCGCACAGTGAGTCAATATTTAACCATCTCGTTCATGAGTGTTTCTACCTGACTTATAGTTTCTCTGTCGCCGTTTAACACCCAACTGAAGCATGTTTCTTTGCCATTTACTTTTCTTTGTTGTACGTGCTGCTGGTGTGTTGTTTCTGTTTACCCTCCTAGTAATAAAGCGGTTCAATGTTATTGACGTGCAGGAATCTAACCGTAGCAAGGGATTTATATTTTTGAATGACATTAGGGAGGAGTGGCGTAATAACGGTTGCAGTTATTGCAACCTGTGTTTTGTTTTGTTCTTGGGTTGTTCTAAAACAGCGCGTGTGTTTTATCATTCACCAACCGTCCATCCTTCTATCTGTTATTAAGTCCCGCATCTCTCTGCCGAAGAGAAGGACAAGGACCCATTAGACTGTGCATCTTATAGGCCTATATCTTTATTAATAATAATAATAATAATAAATTAGATTTGGAAGCGCCTTTCAGAACACTCAAGGACGCTGTACAGACAAAAATACAAAATAAAAAAACACCAAAACGTAAAACAAATTGGATAAAATACAAAAGTGGAGGCTAGACATATCTGGACTTAGAGAGAGTAGTTAAGGCAGAACAGTTGGGCAGGGTTCGCGGTTAACCGCTTCCCGATTGCCCGGGGCAAGTGAAATTTGGCCACGGGCAAGGTATAATTATGGGCAACTTACCCGACCGGGCAAGCATTTTTTAGAGCAGCCAAATATCTTTAATTTTGACGAAAACTGTGGTGTGATCTGTTTGTAGTCACTGTATGGTGATGGTTTAACCCAGACACCCCCTTATGTTGTGGTATGTTCCATTGGCCTTATCGGGGGCAATGGGCGGGCGCTACGGGGATCAGTTAGTTCAGTGAATGTCGAGTTAAAGTGAACGTCAATAAATCCCGCAGTATTGGAACTCGCTGTAGTTGCATCCTCATTTGAAGTTTGAAAAACACAACAAAAACTACGATATTTTGGCCGAAAATTGACAGCCGGAAGTTTTCTTACCTTTTGCGCATCTATTTTTAATTCTTTCTAGGCAGGAACTGTCCAAACAAAAAATTCATGCAATTTGTAATTAGACACTTTGTCATACAAAAAGTCCCTCAGGGCAAGGTAATTGAATCTTCGGGCAAGAGAAAAAAAATTGTCACTTGCCCAAGTTGGGCAAGTAATTTGGCCACTCGGGCAAGGCAAATTTTAGTGGCACTTGCCCTAATGGGCAAACAGTTTTTAAAGTTAACTTCGAACCCTGGATGGGTTTTGAGTTTAGTTTTAAAAACAGGAAGGGTGGTGCAATTACGGAGGTCAGGTGGGAGAGAGTTCCAGAGGTGAGGAGCAGAGTGGCTGAAGGCTCTGTCCCCCATGGTACGGAGGCGGGCCAGGGGTACAGTGAGGAAGACGGAGAAAGAGGACCGGAGAGCGCGGGAGGGAGTGCTGATATGGACGAGGTCGGAAATGTAAGGAAGGGCGAGGTTGTGAATAGATTTGAAAGTATAAGGAAGAATTTTGAAAATGATTCGTTGATTGACCGGATGCCAATGGAGCTGCTGAAGGATGGGGGTGATGTGATGGGTGGAAGGTGATCTGGTGATAATCTTGCAGCAAAACTTTGGACAAGCTGAAGTATGTGAAGGGCTTTCTGGGAGAGGCCAAAGAGAAGGGAATTACAATAATCATGGCGGGAGGTGACGAGGCTGTGGATGAGAATGGCTGTGGTGAGGGGAGGGGGGGGAGACAGCTGATATTACAGAGATGGAAATAACGGCATCGGGTGATGTTGTTGATGTGGGATTGAAGTGAAAGATTACTGTTGAGGATGACACCCAGACTCTTGACCTGAAGGGAATGGAGGGCCAAGGTGGTGTCAATGGTTAGTGAAAAACTGACAACATTAGATGGATTTGGTGCCAATAAGAAGTAATTCAGTTTTACTGCTTTTTAGTTTTAAAGAGTTAGAGGTGAACCAGGATTTTATTTCAGAAAGGCAGGACGAGAGGGAAGGGGAGGCAGAGGGGAATATGGTTTGCAGGAGAGGTAGAGCTGAGTGTCATTCACAAAGCAGTGAAAATTAATGTTTAATTTGCGGAGGATATTATTAAACAGTGACGTGAAGATAAGATTACCGTATTTTTGGACCCATAAGGCGCACTTTAAAGTCCGGAAAGCCGTCCAAAAAAGCCAGGGCGCCCTTTGAGGTGGAGCGCCCATTGCGTCGACCAAGTGCGCCGCTGGGCTGACGGCGAACATCAACTGCCTGCACACCGCTTATATAGAGAGAAGGCGGGTGTGGCTTACGACAGCAGGGGGGCGTGAGAGGGGATCGATGGGTGTGGACAACAGGCGGACGTGAGAGGGGAGATGGGTGTGAATGACAACAGGCGGGAGAGGGGAGACAAAACAACACAAAGGCACGCCCCCAGTGCAAAGCAGCGCGATGCCCCTATCGTCGCTGTTGGTCTGTGACTCCATGCGTGCCCATCTGACAGCCGCTGTGAAAAGTCAAGTCACGCATATGAACTCAGAGCTTGCCATCATCCCGGGAGGCTTGACAAAGGAACTCCAACCACTCGACTTAAGTATAAACAGAGCGTTCAAAGTGAAGTTGCGTGCTGCGTGGGAGCGATGGATGGCGGAGGGCGAACACAGCTTCACAAAGGCTGGGAGACAGCGAAGAGCAAGTTATGCCACAATTTGCGAGTGGATTGTAGCTGCTTGGACGAACGTGTCTGCTAGCTCTATTGCAAGAGCTTTCGCGAAAGCCGGCATTACATCCGGGGAGACGCTCAGCAGCGACACAGACTCGGACAATGACGAGAGGGAAGCTGGCGTGTTTGAGGGAGAATTTGCCCAACTATTTCTGTCTGATACGGAAGACGATGATTTTGAAGGATTTGTGGATGACTGATAACTCTTAACGTGAGTACCTTGTTAAATAAAATACAACCAAACGCAGTTTTGCTCCTGTTGCCGTTTTTTCAAAACAGCTAGCCATGCTATCGTCTGTTTTAGTGTGCATGCATGTAAACTAAGGTAATGTATGGTAGGCTGGGAGGCAGAATTTTGCTGGGCCTACACTTTTATGCTTTTCAGTTGATTTGGGATGATAGTTTTAGTTTTGATGTAACACCGTGACCGCACATCGTTTGTTGACAAGTGACTTGCTCACACCGGCATTGTGTCGGCATCCCATCTGAGGGGCTGCGCCGCAGCGAGACGGCGAAGCAGCGAGATGGTGAGGCAGACTGATAATGACTCGTGTTGTTTATCTTGGATACAGAAGACAAGGACTTGGTGCATTTTTGGATGAGGACAACTTCAGCACGTTGTTAAAAGCTAAAATAAAGTACCACTGAACTCCCGCTGCCATTTTAAAAACACGCTAGCGCGACTGAGCAGCCAGCGAGACTGCTCGGTTGTGTTAGCGCCCGATGAGTCGGCGCGTTCTATCTATGTAACAAATACAGAAATAGCGCCCCCAACAGGTGTTGCGCCCTTTGACACGGCGCGTCTTTTGAGTCCAAAAATACGGTAGATAAGATGTCCTTTATTAGTCCCACAATGGGGAAATTTGAGGCAAAGCTGCTGACACTTCAATTGTAAAAGGTGCTTCCCAGTATTTTCACCTGACTGGTTTTGTTTAAAAAAATTGCCATTCCTTTTATCATTTGCAACGTTTGTTTGTCAATATCTCTCTCCCACTCCTGCCAAAAGTTAAAGAGGATCTCAAGCGTATGGAGGCACAAGGAGTCATCTCTAAGGTGCCAACAAAATTGTGTGCACCTATGGTGGTGTTACCAAAGCGGAAATGCAAGAGCAGAGTGAAAATATGCACGGGCCTGGAGCAATGCAGTGTGAGCATGATGAGAGGCTGAGAAGGACTCTATTACGTCTGCAGGATGTGGGCGTCACACTAAATGAAAAGTGTGAGTTCTCAAAGAACACAAAGTTCTTGGGACAGGTTATCGTCTCATCGGGGGTCAGTGCAGACCCCGACAAAGTGAGTGCAGTAAAAGTAATGGAGGAGCCAGGCAACATCAGCGAAGTGAGACATTTCCGAGGGATGACAAATCATCTTGGTAAGTTCCTGCCTCACCTGGTGGAGAAGACATGTCCTCTCAGAGACCTGCTTAAGAAGTCCAACATGTGGGTCTTGGGACCACAACAGCAGCAGGCATTCGATAGCATCAAAGCGGACTTGATGACGGCCCCGGGGCTGGCGTTATATGAGCCAAATGCTGCAACACTTGTCTCTGCTGAAGCATCTTCCTGCGGGTTGGGCAGTGTACGTCTCCAGAAGCAAGCTGATGCTAGCTGAAAATCAGTGGCATATGCTTCGAAAGCCATCAGCAGCACCGAACAGCGATACACCCAGATCGAGAAAGAGGCACTTGCTTCAACATGGGCCTGTGAGAGGTTTGCAGAGTTCCTCATCGGGAAACAGTTCCATATTGAAACAGACCACAAGCCTCTAGTTCCCCTGTTGGGCTCCACGACTCAAGATGTGCTTCCGCCACCCATCCAACTTCTTCGAATGAGGTTGATGAGGTTTTATTATACTATCTCTCATGAAGCTGGCAAGAACATTGCAACAGCGGATGTGCTGTCCCGGGCCCCTGTCAGCTCCATGTTGCAAGAGGAAGAGGTCACCTTGCATGTTGATTCTGTCATTCTGAACCTTCCTGCGACTGAATCGAGGATAGTGGAAACACAAGAACATCAAGACAATGATGCCAACTCCTACAGCAGAAGAAGTTCTGCCTGGATGGATGGCCTGACAAATTTTCTGTGGACCGTACATTTCAGCTCTATCTGCCATTTTTTGGTGAGCACACGGTTCAGAATGGACTAGTGCTGTATGGCTGCACGATTGTGATTCCAGCGTCACTTCGAGCAGACATGTTGTCCAAGCTTCACGAGGGCCACCTGGGGATTACTAAATGCAGAGAAAGGGCGAAACAGTTGGTGTGGTGGCCAAGTCTCAGTAAAGATCTGGCTCGAACGATTGCGGGCCAGGAAGAGGACGAATCTCAGAGAAACAATGATGTCTCCTAAGTTCCCATCGAGGCCATGGTCCTTGGGAGGAGCTGATCCATTCCGGATAAATGTCAAAGATTATCTGGTCATAATGGACTATTTTTCAAGGTTCTTCGAAGTGGCAAGGCTGATGTCTGCTACATCGGAGGCTGTGATCGAACACTTAGAGTCTATCCTTGCTTGTCATGGAATTCCTGAAGAAGTGCGCTTCGACAATGGGCTACAGTATGCATCTATGGCAGGGGTGGGCAAACATTTTGATTGGCGGGCCACAATGGGTTCTAAAATTTGACTGAGGGGCCGGACTAGGAGCTGAAAAATGGAGTGTTTTGGTAACCTCACCTCATCTGAGAAAAAAAAAAATTTAAATTTGAAATGAAAGTGAACAAAAGCATTACAACAATATATATTATTATATAATTAAAAAAAAACTACAGTATTTAGAAAATAAAACTTTAACGAGGTTTATTCATTTAATTTTTTTCAAGTTCGGTGGGCCAGATTAAAACCAATAACGGGCCGCATGTGGCCCCCAGGCCGTAGTTTGCCCACACCTGGTCTATGGTCTTCAACAGGTTTGCATCGGAATGGGGGTTCAAGCATGTGACGTCCAGCCCACATTTTCCACAGGGAAATGGGGAGGCTGAGCGTGCGGTGAGGACCATTAAGGGTCTTCTCAAGAAGTTTGGAGACCCATATCTTGCCCTTATGGCCTACCGTGCTGCTCCCTTGGCGAGTGGCTACAGTCCCACGGAACTCCTCATGGGGAGGAGGATAAGGGCAACTGTTCCTGTGATTTCATCTCAGCTCGATCCCAGATGTGTGGACATGGAACGTTTGAAGACTCCAGAACAGAGGTACCGACAGATGCAGAGTCAGAATTATGATCGCAGACACAAAGCACGTGACATGCCACACCTTCGACCAGTAGATCAGGTGTGGGTCAGGGACATGCAGGAACGTGGCACTGTTGCATCTACAGCGAACACACCAAGGTCTTATGTTGTTGAGACACCGTACCGTACCGTCACCATCTGTCACAAACCACTGGAGGAGCTGAGACATCAAAAGACATGCCAGAGGCCCAGGTAAACGCTAATCATCAGCAGGTGAGTACACCTGACGTTCTTCGAGCAAGCAGTCAGCAGAATCGAGTATGTGAGAAGCGTTTTCACACAGAGTAAGGACAGCTCCTACATACTTGAAAGACTTTGCTTGCTCGTAGCTATAGGAGCTGAGTGAACTTGAGGCAGAATAATCCTTACACTCAGTTGGAGGGTTTGGACAGTCCACCCCATCCCTCATAGAAGATATAGGAATGAGTAATTGACTTTCCGTTTTTCTTGAGAGGATTATTTTTTGTGTTATTACCAGAGTGTATACTGACGAATGTGTGATAGTTTATAGCTTATCTTGAGTTATAGCTGTTTATATGCTATTTGGCGTTCCTCAGCTAATGGCTACAATACTCTTTGAGTTTGTTTACTGACTCTGTATAATAAATGTTGTGTTTGCCTGTGCGTGCATATACATCTTCCTTAGAAAGATTCCTTAACCTCAAAAGGGGGATGTAGTATTTTTTTAAATTTAAATTCATTTTGAACATAATTAATAAAAGTAAAATGGAAAAAAAAAATCAAAGTACAAGAAAAACTGTATTAGGTGACATATGTAGGTAGGAACCTTACATATGGACTGTTTGTGCATGAGGCAAATAAACAGTTACGCAATAATACTGGATGGTGTGTGTCGTTCCTCCTGTCGCCTCCTTCCAATATAGTTCGTCCAGACTCACAAACTCTTTAGACAAAAACAACCACAACAACAAAAAAATTAAAACAAACACACAAACAGAATTACGTAATCATCAAATGTGAGCTACAAAAGAAATTGACAGTGGTTGCCCATTTGTAGTATTTTACACAAACATACTTTACATGTTCGAAAGCGAGTAGGAAGAAGTATAAACTGAGTAAAACATTTGATGCGGGCACAAGTGTATTGCGAAAGACGTTGTTGGGTGAATTTGGAAATGTAGTTTACGTGTGCTTACTTTGCTATGAGGTTTGCAAATAACACAAAACGCTTTAGTATATCTGGCTCAAACATTCTATTCAAATGTTCCCTCTGTAAAAATTTTCCAACATATTGTGGCTGCAAGTCAAAAAGTTTGCCCACTCCCGACACAGAGGACCTGGGTCTCCATAATCACTGTTGCTGTATCAACTGAATGACTCAAGACAACCAGTGTTTCTTATACCCTTGAAGATAAAAATATATATATTTGTAATTTTTCAGACCAATATTGCGATTTGATTTGCGTTTTTTTGTATTTTACACAGTAAAATGCTACTATTGTGAATCAGTTTAGTTGTCACCATTTGATTGACTCTCTAATGGCGATTGTGCTGAAGTGTGCGCGTTGACCTGCATTATGCTTCTGTGCCAAATTACTTCCCAATATAAACAATATATTGGGGCTCAGAGTATGGTGAGATTATAAAATACTAAAGTTGCATATCCAGAATAATAACAGAATGCACAATAACATGTCTATTCTTTATTCGTTGGCAGCATCATTACAATCAAAGAAGGCAATGCTAACCATAACTTTATGTAAACAATCTTTATGTATCGAGTGTAAACCTTTAAACAGGTCAACATTGCACTGTTATGCACTCTATTCTCAGCAAACACATCTGTAGAACTTACAAATAAGAATACTCATGACAAAACGCTCTTCTCTCCTGTACAAACAGTACAATTCTTTGAAGCATAAATATTGCACACTTTTTTTGGAAAAGGATAGCTGCCTTTCACAGTAGGTTAACTGGATCAAGTATTAATATGATAATGATCGTTTTTCGCTTACAGACTTTTTAAAAAGTTGTTACTGAAACTATCCGGAATTGTACGTATTTTAGGAACTGGAACAAAAAAATGCTTCTGCAAGATTATAGAAATCAGAAAGTGTAAAACGTAGTGCAATATGTAATCGTGAAAAACTCTTAGTTTTTGGGGTTAGAAAGCATCTTGATCATCGCTGTTATCAGACATGCACGATCACAAGTAACAATGTTGCCATTAGTGCTGAAACGATGCTCTGAGAGGGACCTTGTCACTGGTACGCACAAATATTTACGAGATAGTTTTCCGATGCAAATTGTTTTTCAAAATGCGAATGCTACCTAGCGATGTTACCTTAGCATGTGAATGACAGCTAGTTGTTGCCTCACCTTCATTTTTTTATTTCGAACCTGTTTGACAAGCTTCATACTCAAATCGGTGGTAGTGTTTTTAACGTTGAAATAGGTTGGACATGTTGCCTCTGGATCTAACTTTTTTTTTTTTCTTATGCGGTTCATTTTTGTCAAATCCGCTGTTCATCCAAATAATAGATGTACCGCCCTTCTTCAGCACAAGCTTCTCCCTCTCCTTTATAGCGGCAGAAGTTACTTCATTACATCCACTTCTGTACGCCGCAATCACAGAAAAACCCGAGATGCACGTGGAGAAAAACCCAAAGTGCACGTGTTATTGTCCGGAGGCACCAGAGCGCAGACCATCGCGTGTTAGTGCAGACTAACGCATGTTAGCCAACAACCCTGATTGGCCAGCGCCATTAAGACCCGGGTATCGACAATTCTGGTTGGCTAATTCATCTATCAATCGAACGCCAAAGGTTGGGGGAGAGAGGAAAAACTATACAAAACTGCACGGTCTTGCGCTTAGATAATTGCACTATGTCAAACCTCAATGTCGATTATATTTCGATTTATCGTGCAGCCCCACTGTCTACATATGGAAATAGAACAAATCATTAAATAGAGATTTATGATAAAATCAGCCCTACTTAAAAAACGTAACAACCATCAGTTTAAGCATAATTTATTAAGTCTGAATAGAATCCGTTTCACTTTGGTCCCACATTATCCACTCATAAATCACAAAATCATGCCATCAAATAAAACACAGAAGAATTCTAAGTCACTTGACCTCTGAAACACGCGAAACAGTTGCATTTAAGGGGCCCGTAAACTACGCCCATATTTGGAATTTAGAATATAAGATCAACTTTGCTGATTACCTCATGGAATGGTCATGTCGGCACTGGTGGTTACCGCCATATCCTTTAATAGGAAGTATCAAACTTTTCAATTCTTTCATTTTAAAGTTTGTTGCTAACTCGCGTTTGATAATAAACCAGCAAAAGACTCTTTGTGGTTTCCTACGAACGAGCTGTAGAGCACATGAGGAAATGATGCATGCCTCACTCAAGCCTTCTGTGTGTGCAATCTCTGACTGGATTGTTTCAGGTATGGTGCGATAATTTAAGAAATAATAATGCAAAATTAAATTACAGACATAAGCTTGGGCCAGCCATAGAGGAATTATTTTCCAAAAGATCATTCATTCAGTCTCTGAACCGCTTATCATCACTAGAGTCGCATGTGTGCTGGAGCCTATTCCAGCTGTCAGTTTAGAGGCATTGTGCTGCCTTCCAAAAGATCATTTAAAATTCTCTAATGTGGTCATATAGACAGTTTTAACATGACAAAATAATTGTTTAGATTTTTTTTTTGCGTGTACAACTGCAAACACTACCTTTAAAGTGTCCAGTGTTTCTCAGGTTGTGCTTACATAGAAGATAGTACATCTGTATGCACCTGTGTTCATCTCAGCATTTTCGATCCCTTTTGCAAAGTCCACCATAATCATCCTTTCCAAGTAAGTTTCCAAAGAAACGCGTGTCCATTTCTTTCTCATCACTTATCACCTCACACACCCTTCACTACTCTCTAGAAACATAACCATCTCACTCCAGAACATCTCCATCAACTTACATGCCAGATGTGGGGCATAACCATAACCACATGTTTATTCCCCTACCTTCAATTTCCAGAATCACAATGCTCACCCTGTCTGACTCTCTTTTTACCATGCTCTTCTTTCAGAATCACTGTATTTTTTTAATTATAATTTTTTTTTAAAATTATATTATTATATTATAAATTTAAAGACTGTACTCCCAGAGTTTCACCAGCATGTAAAGTGCCCAACGAGGGGAGACAACACTCTCGACCATGTGTACTCGAACATCAAGCACGCATACAGGGCCCTCCCACTCGCCCCCCTCGGCCAGTCAGACCACCTGTCCTTGCAGCTCGCACCTGCATACACCCCTCTCAGGCGCAGATTCAGGCCCACCACAAAGACTGTGAAAACCTGGCGTGACGACGCCATGAGTGAATTACAGGACTGCTTTCAAGACACAAACTGGGACCTCTTTGATCATCAGGACCTTGATGTCTACACACATTGTGTACTGGACTACATCAAGTTCTGCATGGAAACTGTGTCCCTACACAGGACTAGACGGACCTTCCCAAATGCGAAGCCCTGGATGTCCAGCAGGGTTCGCTCTCTCCTCAAGGCCCGTGACGCTGCCTTCAGGTCAGGCGACATAGCCCAGTACAGGGTGGCTCGTGCTGACCTGAGCAAAGGCATCAAGCTAGCCAAGGCAACCTACAATGGGAGGCTGGAGGCCCACCTTGCCAGTAACAGACCACGGGAGGTGTGGCAGGGTCTACGGAGCATCACCAACTTCTGTGGCAGCAGCACGACCTCTGCAGACCCGAGTGCATCGCTGGCAGAGGAGCTTAACTGCTTCTTCGCTCGTTTTGACTCGCCCCAACCGTCACACCCCCGCACTTCATGCTCCAACTCCCCCCCACTCACCGTAGAGGAACACGATGTGAGGCGCGCGCTCCTGGCTGTTAACCCCAGGAAAGCTACTGGACCCGACGGAATACCAGGCAAGGTCCTCAAAACATGTGCCCACCAACTGTCACATGTTTTCTGCAGGATCTTCAACCGCTCCCTGGCTCAAGCAGTCATCCCCTCCTGCTTGAAAACTTCCACCATTATTCCTGTCCCCAAAAAGTCACCAGCCGTCCACCTGAATGACTACCGTCCTGTTGCTCTCACACCAGTCATCATGAAGTGCTTCGAGAGGCTGGTTCTCCAGCACATCAGGGACTGCCTTCCTCCCACTCTGGACCCCTACCAGTTTGCATACCGGGCTAACAGATCCACTGAGGACGCCATCGACACTGCTCTGCATGTTGTGCTGGGCCACCTGGAACAACAGCAGAGCTATGCAAGGATGTTCTTTGTGGACTACAGCTCGGCATTCAACACGATCATCCCAGACATCCTCGTCGCCAAACTGGACATTCTCGGCCTCCCTGCCCTCACACGCATCTGGATTAAGGACTTTCTGACCAACAGACCTCAGACTGTGTTGCTCGGCCCCTACACGTCCTCCACCCGCATGCTGAGCACCGGTTCCCCTCAAGGATGCGTGCTGAGCCCTCTCCTGTACGCCCTCTACACCTACGACTGCAGCCCGGCCCACGGCAACAACACCATCGTCAAGTTTGCCGACGACACGACAGTGGTCGGTCTGATCTCGGAAGGTGACGAGACAGCCTACAGAGAGGAGGTAAAGAGACTGACAGCTTGGTGCAAGGACAACAGACTGCACCTTAACACTGCAAAAACAAAGGAGATTGTCGTCGACTTCAGGAGGAACAAGACGGTGCCGCCCCCCCTCTGCATCGAAGGCGTGTGTGTGGAGAGGGTCCACACGTTCAAGTTCCTGGGAGTACAGATCTCCGACGACCTTTCTTGGACACACAACATCACAGCAGTGGTAAAGAAGGTCCACCAGCGTCTGCATCTCCTGAGAGTCCTCAGGAAATTCAACCTGGACAGGAAGCTGCTGCTAGCCTTCTACCACTCGTCCATCGAGAGCCTGTTGACGTACTGTGTCTCCACCTGGTACAGCGGCTGCACTGAGGCGGACAGAGTGAGGTTCCAGAGGACAGTCAAAACAGCGCAAAGGATTATTGGCTGCCCTCTCCCCTCACTGTCGGACATCTACACCGCCCGGTGACTCAGAAGGGCTCTCAACATCGTCAAAGACAATGCCCACCCAAACTCACACCTGTTCGACCTGTTGCCCTCTGGCAGGCGCTACAGATGCATCAAATCGAGGACCAATAGACTGAGAAACAGTTTCTTTCCGAGAGACATCTCCATTCTGAACTCTCACACACACACGAGAACACCCTTACCTTGCAGAACAGCATTGTGATGTGTTTTTATATACCCTATTCAGTACTAAATTCCATTGCACTCTCTTATTTATTTATCTAATTTATATATTTGTCTGTATTATTGTTGTATTGCACTGGAGAGGGGAGCCCTCTAATCTCGTTGCACACTTGAGTACAATGACAATAAAGGGATTTCTAATTTCTAATCTAAATTCTAATTTTGCTTCCATTCATCATACAGTAGTGGTTAGCTCTCTTGTTTTGTCTATCATTGTGCCTAACATTCCCACACTTTTTGGGGGTTTTGCTAATAGGAGAAACCGATTGAATGTAATTCGTTTGTGCCTGTATTTCTCCATTCCATGAATTCTGGTACATTTTATGGATAGCATAATTGTTTTTTAAGTTTTCCATACCTAACAGGCTCAAAGTTTTTGGGTTCTGGTGGAGGTCGACTGTTGAACTTTTTGATGATTTCCCGAATGTTGGAGGTTGGTTCAGAAAGGGGAATTGTGGTTGGATCTTCTGTTTTAATGTCAGGAATTGGGGTCCTCTTTACTAAAGCAGATAAGAGTCAACAATTAACACATTAAAACAGGCCAAACTTTTTTGTCTTTTCTCAAAATACTCAATGAACGGCACATTTTCAACCATAACAGGAATGAAAAATAAAACAGTCCAGTAATCAAATGAAAGGGACAGTTTGTTGTTTTCAGCAGCACTTCAAAGTCCCCCCCTCTCCATTTGATTTGGGATCTTACCCTTTGGTTTTGGTGCCACAGGAGGAGGGGGTGGATGTGCTGATGGTGCAGATTGTTGCTGTTTGAATCGGGTAGATGGAGGAACCTCCTGCGCTTTGGATTCACTTTGAGGTTGAGCTGAAATGTCAGGATACCAAGGTTAAATTTGAAACTTACATCAGTTTGGCAAAAAGAAAAAAGAATGCCTTTGATACCCACGTCGTATACATGTATATAAAAAAAAGCACCCAAAAAAAAAAAAAGCTCAACTTATTTTAATCAATCTACTCACCAATATTGTGGAAGTACTGTCTTTTATCCCTAAATGACTGCAGGATATCTTGGTTATGTGAATCTGCTTCTTGTGGCTGTTACAAACATACGTTATATGTTATTGTTAAAACATTTAATCATCTATTTTCTATTGTGTATTCTTTTCATGAGTGTGTCCTTAGTGGCTTTAGGCGAGACACCCATCCTCACTCAATTGTAGGCACATTCAGGCAAACAACCTTTTATCCACATTTAAACTCCCGCGAATGGTTGGACACTCTTCCACTCTGGAGTTCCCCAATGTGAGAGGGCCCGAGCAGGTGTGGACATACCTATTGCTCCTTGTCTAGGCATCTGTACATTGGCATTCATCCCGGTGGAGTCATATCAGCGGATCGGCGGCCACATGTTTTGGACACTCGGCTGAAGAGAGGCGCAAAGGTATCAACTGATGTGTTGGTTCCAATGGTGGGGGAAGATGCCGGTCCGACCTGGCAGACCCAGGGTTTGCTCGGAACATCTGGAAGAATCTCCTTTGAGAAAGAGTTTCAACTCCCAGCTCCGGCAGAACCCACGTCCCGGGGTAGGCCGGACCATGTTTCGTACCACCGTTGTTGAGACAGCTGATTGGTGCTCTCGTTGGAAGCCTGTTGGTGCCTGTCGTGGTGGAAATCCCCAAACTTGCTAGTGGTCACTGGCCGTAAGGGATGCTGTCAAGCTGAGGAAATTGTCCTATCGGCCATTTTTAGTCTGTGAAACTCCGAAGACAGCTGATAGGCCCCGGTTGGGAAAGCGGAATGCAGCTTTGGCGGTCATTGAGGCAAAAACTTGGGTGTTACAGGAGTTAAATGAGGCCATGGAAAACAACTTCCTCACGGATTTGAGGAAATTCTAGTCCACAGTCCGGAATCTCAGGCAAGGGAAGCAGTGTACCATTAACACTGTGTATAGTGGAGATGGGGTGCTGCTGACCTTGACACGGGATGTTGTGAGTTGTGGGGAGAATACTTCAAAGACCTCCTTAATTTCAAAGACACGCCATCCATTGAGGAAGCAGATCTTGGAGACTACATGATGGACTTGCCTATCTCTGGTGTTGAAGTAAATGAGGTGCTTAAAAAGCTCCTA
This sequence comes from Idiotropiscis lumnitzeri, assembly GCF_059441095.1. Lineage (NCBI taxonomy): Eukaryota > Metazoa > Chordata > Actinopteri > Syngnathiformes > Syngnathidae > Idiotropiscis > Idiotropiscis lumnitzeri. Next base: position 1,200,595 of record NC_142410.1, read on the forward strand.
AAGGTACTGGATGTTGTGGGGCTGCCGTGGTTGACACCTCTCTCCAACAGTGAGTGGACAGTACCTCTGGATTGGCAGACCAGGGTCACCCTTTTTAATAAAAGGAGATGGTTCAAATTACAGAGGAATGACACTCCAGCTCTACACCCTCAGCACGGTTCTTGAGGGTGCATAGGAGTTTGCCCAACCAGTCTTCATGTGTTTTGTGGACCTGCAGGCTACCGACCCCCTTTATGTGGTCCACAAGGAGGTGGTCTTGTGGTGCTTGTCAACAATAAATTGTTCCATTCCGATCTCATAACTGTGAAGGAGACGAGTTGCTTTCGGGATGTGGATGTCCTAGTGGTGAGTTTAAGACCTTATTATGTACTGCGAGAGTTCTCCCACATTGTCGCCATTATGTGAAATAAATAAATAAAGTTGTATTGTATTGTATTTGATTGGACTGTATTGTATTGTATTGTATTTTTAGGTTACATCACGCGCAGACCCTTCCGTAGCTTGTGGCATCATTCTCGATGCAGTCACTAAGATCCAACGCTGATTCATTTATTGTCATTCTGGGGGATTTTAATCATGAGGATATTAGCTCTCATTTAGGGGGCTTCACATCAACTGTTTAGCAAAGCACAATGCTTTACTGAACCTGGATGTTAGGGCAGAATAATTTCTCATTTTGGGACTGAAATCGTGATCTCAGACAACGATTTTGATATCGTCAAAGCTGCTGTTTATTAAAGGGCCCTTGTGCCCCACGGTCATGAAACAGGTCACACTAAACAGTGCCGTACCGTAGTCCCAGAAGTAATTTAATTCGCTGCTACTTGAATGCTAGGTGCCAAGCTATCTCGCGCCGCAGCAGCACGGACTTCATTTGTTCTATATGCAAGTCTGTGTACAGCAGCAGCAATGAGCTGCGTGATGTGCAGCCTCTCCTCCATGGTGACAAATAAACTAACACTAACCATGAACAAGAAGCGTTTTAATCGAGGAAGCTATTACTGTAATAATGCAAAGACGCCGAACCTTCTCTTTGCAATGTTAATTTCCCTTGTCAGCTGGTTTTGGATCCGTTTGTACAGTGCCCTGTCTCCGCTAGCTGGGTTTGGCAGTGAACCATGACTTGTTATTGCCAAACGAGCAGAAGGTCTTTGTTGTAACACATGTCCTCACAGAAATCGATATATGAAGTCAAAGTGTCAGTTGCCAGTTCAAGTTTGAAATTCACTCCAGTCAGTGCAGTCAAAACATTCCTATAGTGCCAACTTTGCTTCATTTTTATACAGTTTTTACAGCCGTTTTATGCACGTTTAAATCTGAGCCTGTATTGATTAATTGTATTAAAGAGTGCTCAGACAAGGCCAATGCTACTTGAGCAGACTTTTATGAATCTTTAAGTATTGCGTAGCATTGGTCCAGAGTGTTGCCTTCTCTGGTCAAACAATCAATGTGCTGCTTGAAAAAGTACCTGGGATAACCAACTATCTACCTGCATGCTGACCCCCTGCAATATTGGGTCCAGAATAAACACCTTTACCCAAACGTGTTTAAATTTGCACTAAGGTATTTCTGCATCCCCGCTTGATCTGGTCCATGTGAAATGGATGTTTTTTTGCTTTTTGTTTTTTAAAAAGGGGTGAAGATTCTCTCAAAACAATCAGACTGAGCCCAAGCAGCATACAAAGTGATCACATCACTGAGGCGACCAGTCACGTTGGCGCCATTTTGGCATAATAATAATCATAGTCATGTCATTTACCTTCAGCAAAAGTGGATTAGGCTGTTTTGCCGTTTGAACTTGGGTGGGAGGTGTAGATGTGCGTCTCTGCTGCTCCGTCTGTTTCCTCTCCTGTTCCCTCAACCTCTGCTGCACTTGTGTCTGCTGCTGGGATAGAGTCATTGCCTGCATTGTCATCTGCTGGGCCTACAGAGAGAAACCAGAGACAGGTGGGAAAATAAAGAAAATGGGGAAAAAACGACGCGATAAAAGACTAAAAGTCTCTTTATTCAAACCATCAACATAGCCTGCTGGTTGATGAGGGCTTGCTGCATAGGGTCGGGAACTGAGGGAACATGAGCCTGAGGCATCATCATGGCTGTGAGGAGATTATGGTAGATAAGGGAGTTTAACAAAACCAACAATCAAGTCTAGAATTGAAATGCTAAGACTTTACCTGGCATGCTATGCATGGCTGTCATAGCTGGCATTATGGGAGTTGTACCATAGTTGGCCATTGAAGGGCTGACTGGCATTCCTAGACATGAAGATCAATGAAGCGTTAAACCCAGCACACACAAGGCGCCATTGGCGTTGCTCCATCGGCGGCATAACTGATTAATGTTGCATTGATCATGTATTTGGGATCATGTGAAGATTCAAGATGACGACCTCCGGATCAGATCAACTGTTTTCGAAACTGAAGAAATATTGCATTGCCTTGTCCCATTAATGTTTTTCCTTATATTTTGGGGACTTTACATTGTAAAGAGAGGTGTAATCTTGCCAAAGATCAACTAATAGAGCCTCCAAAATGTACTGACAGGACGCCACTATATTTGATGTATGAAGAGCACATTCGCCATGGATAACAGTCATGTGAGGTTGGCTGCTGTGCACCGCGCACCTAGATTCCGCCACAGCAGCAAAATTATAAAACATGTTTGATACTAGGCACTGATGCGCAGCACCATCCGCGCTAAAAATAGAGCGCTGATGGCTCCACGTGTGTGCTGGATTTTAAGATGAATGATGAATACTGACACATAGAGCTGGGCAATATGACCTCAAATCAAAATCGCGATAAATTGAGCAATTTTACCTCGATGGCGATAAATGAACGATAAATTCCCCCCGTGGACCAAAGTCAAAATAAATGCAGGAAATGCATATTAATTGCTTTTTTTATTGACCAACTGGTACACATTACTTTCAATGAAAAATCAAAGTACAAAAATTATTTGTATAATCATTCCAAATGTCTTGCTTTGCATGACTTGAACATTAATCAAACGCTGGATTGCTTGTGGCCAAATTGGAGCGAGCATTATGTAATGTGTCAGGTTAGAATTTATTTGGAAATCCCAATTATTTATTTTTTCCTCATTCACATCCTTTCCCAATTCTCTTTTTTTTTTTTTTGTGATGTTTCAGTCCAAACTGGAATCAAAATAATCGTGCAGCAGGCTTTGCGTTTTATTGAAAAACAACGGCACAAGGACTGAAGATAACAATTCTTGGATTACCGTTCAACTTCATTCCTTGTGTTGTTGACTGCAAAGAACTCGGCTACGCACGTTGTATTTTGTAATATTAATTTAGCAACTTAATTTTAGTAAAAATATGCCTTCATTTTTACTCCATCCTCTTTGGCTCACTTTATTTAATTTGTGATGTTTTCATATTTGTCAAAATTTTATATACTGAAAAATAAATGTAAAATTGAAACATTTTCAGATTTTATTGTTAAATAAATCACCACAAAAACCCACACAAAAGGACTGAAAATTGGTATTGTTATGGACCAGTCTCGATTCCCGGTACCGAACCAGTTCAATTGTGAATGGTATCCATCACAAAGAACAGGAGAAGAAGGGTGTCTCTCGCAAAAACCTTTTCTGCAAATAGATTGCGCCAAGACGCTGTAATATGTGCAAAGCCCTAGATTTGTGTGGTCTCTTGTAAACAATATAAATAATGCCAAATAAAAAATTGCTAAATAAAATGAAAAAAAATATCAATGCAAGCCAAATAAACAAGTGTGCATCATCGGGAAAATGTGCCGTCTCGAGTAGTCTGGGGCGCAGTCGCCACTTGTCGTCTATGTAATGCACAGTCAGGCTCAATCAGGGATCCATGTTGCGACTCGACCACAAGTCGGATATGGATGCAAAACGCTTGACATGTCTAAGCTCCCGTCCCGATGTTGTCCATATCGGGAAGTACGGTTTGCGACAAATACTTTCGTACCTCTTGTCGGCTACTTTCATGAAGCGTTTAAATCCCTGCCACTGTAACCAAAGGAGCTAAATCTTTAGCTATGTGCTAGGCTATCGTGTCCACCTCTGAGACGTTCTCTCGTATGGTGTCGCCTCCGTTAATGGGCTGTTGTCACTTGTCGAACCTTGCTTCTCACTTTGAACTTTCAGCACAGCATGATTGTGTTGTGGGTGGTGAAAAAGAAAAGGTTGGACGCGCTGTTTTGGGTGCTTATGACGCACTTTGTAGTTCGTGTCCTGATGGAACCCAAAACATTTCCAAACGACAGATGTCGAATTTCTTTTTGGGACAAGCGCAACACAACTTCAACTAACGTTACTTCATCTTCAGCCGTGTCAGCCGCTTCTACTCGACGCGTTGTAGCTGTTTAAAGGGGCATTTTTTTTCAACACCGAATTTACCGACATGGGCAAAATGATGTCGGTCATTGTAATAAATTTTGGTAACGGTAAATTTTCGATTTATCGCCCAGCCCTACTGACACATCTGTAAGCTTAAACCTGTAGACTTTACCCAATCAAGAATTATTGCATTCAATCATTACCATTTTTACGGTGGATTACTAGTTGTAAACCTTAAGAAAAAATATGTGAAGTTATAACAGCCTGGATCACACGCTTGATATGGCCCATTAGCCTTGAATTTGACACCAGTGTTTTGATTGTTTCAATCACTTACCCATAGGATAACCTGACATTAAAGTAGGCATACCTAGAAGACAGAATGATGATCTCTGATTAAAATGTAATCAGTTGATTATAACATAAGAGTGAAATTAATTACATTTTATAAAATTAAAAGAATTTAAGAGTATAAATCTTTACATGTCAATTCACTTGCTTTTCTACATTCAAGACACTCAAAGTGCTTCAACTGACAAGTGATGCTGCACAGGAACAACCTTTCAAAGTGTTTCTTGTTGTTGTTCCAGAAAGTAAAGATTTTTTCTTAGTCATTATTCTGAAGTCTAACCTATGAGTATGAACATTTTGAACATTTTCCGAAATAAAAATTATCCCATATATAATTTTTCACCTTGGTTAAATTTTATTTTTAGTTAGAGTTGCAGTTTGAACAGTGAGCCCCTTTTGTTGGAGCACTAGCTGACAAAACATGTATATCATGAATATCCATCCATCCATTATCTGAGCCACTTTTCCTCACAAGGGTGGTGTGAGGGTGCTCAAGCCTATCTAAGCCATTTTCGGGCAATAGTACACCCTAAACTGGTTGCCAGGCAATAACAGGGCACACGAAGATGAACAACCACTCGCGCTCACACTTCCTTTGTGGAGTTTGCATGTTCTCCCCGTGCCTGCGTGAGTTTCCTCCCACATTTCCAAAACATGCGTGGCAGATTAATTGGACACTCTAAATTGCCCCAAGGTATGATTGTGAGCGGGGTTGGTTGTTTGTCTTTGTGTGCCCTGCAACTGGCTGGCAACCATTTCAGGGTGCCCCCCTACTGTCCGAAGATAGCTGGGATAGGCTCCAGCATCCCCGTGACCCTTGTGAGGAGAAGCGGCACAGATAATGGATAGATGGATGTGTGCACAGGTATGTGTAAAAGTCACTTAGGTAACGTATTTCCACTGCCAAAAGATGCGCCGTATCAAATGGCGCGGCGTCAGTTGTGGGTGCTATTTCTGAATTTAACACACACACAAGGCGCGCGCACCATGAACCTAGCTCGCTAGCTCGCGCACGCTAGCTCTATTTCCAAGAGAGAATTATTTGTCATGTGGTACGGTGGCCCGACTGGTTAGCACGATGGCCTCACAGTGAGAGACAGCAGCGGTCGTGGGTTCGATCCCGGTTCCGGCCTTCCTGTGTGGAGTTTGCATGTTCTCCCCGTGCCTGCGTGGGTTTCCTTCGGGTACTCCGGTTTCCTCCCACATTCCAAAAACATGCATGGCAGATTGATTGAACACTCTAAATTGCCCCTAGGTATGAGTGTGAGCACAGATGGTTGTTCGTCTCTCTCTGCCTTGCAATTAATTGGCTGGCAAAAAGTTCAGGGTGTCCCCTGCCTACTGCCCGAAGATCGCTGAGATAAACTCCAGCACCCCCCGCGACCCTAGTGAGGAGAAGCGGTACAGATAATGGATGAATTTTGTCAATGGTTGTCCCAGTAATGATGTGAGAGCTCTCATGTCAACAAAGCCAGTGTCAAGGGAGGGATGTCACTAGTCACCACACTGATTAGAGTCACGGTTTTAAATCGAAATCAAAACTATCACTGAACAGCATACAAGTAAACAATAAAACAAAGAAATACAGTCAACACAAAACATGCATCTCTCATGCCATTCATATCCCAAAGAGAAATAAAATAATAACACAAAAAGAATAAGTAATGCATTCTGGGAGCCTATTAGCCTCAGCCAATCACATGGGTGGTTAGAGAGAGTGGTGTGCTTTTGGGCAGTGTCTTTTTTTTTTTTTTTGCAGAATCTGTTGTCTAAACCTGTGTGGCTTCTTGTTTGAAATAACATGAATCATAAGACGGACTACGACATCGTGGACAATTGCCCTCTTGTTCAGCTTTCTCCTGCACGTACATGCTGGACTGTTCTAACTGTCTCAAACCATCACCAAAATAGACCGTCACAGAATTTATTTGTCACAGTCAATTTTGCGCACAGTGGTCTCAGACTTTAACCAGCAGGGTGTGCTAACATACACTCTGAAATGTTCAATGAGAGATCAGGCCCGTTGCTTGAGTGAATAGCATGTGTACAGATCTTTGGGTCTCAGTCTGTACACTGGGCATGTTGCACTATAGAGTCTGCTTTGGGGAAGATTTCGGACATTTCGGACTTTAAAGTGCACCTTATGTCGTGAAAATACAGCAAATAATTCTGTGAGTGATTTGTTTGTTGACGCATTAATATTAAATATACCCCCATGTGCAGTCCCAATGTAATGTTCCTCGCAATATTTTTAAAATAGGAAAATTGATTGTTAAAGAAGTGAATTTCTGCAATTTGGCAGCTTTAGAAACTTTAGCTGTGGTACAGCCAAGTAAAAAAGTTGAGTCCGCCAGTTTACAACCAGTACAAAAACTGTCTAGAGCCCTGATTTGATTTATTTTGCATTTGTTTTATTCCAGTGCAGAACAATCTCCTGTTTGAGGCTGAATTTATGTAACCCAAACGTTTGGAACAAACGGGTCATATTTTGTCAAACCTACCTTTGTTGACGGTACAGTACTATAACTTAATCCAGTCTCTTCTAACAATTCATACTAAAAAATAATGTATGTAATGTATCATTCCTGCTGATATCTTATCGGACGATGTCAGTTTTGAACATTACTCTAGGCCGCAATATCGGTATCATATCGGAAGTGAAAAAATGTTGTATCGGGACATCCCCACTTAATTGCCCGTTTGGTGTAAAAGTGAGAGTAAAGTTGTCTATTTTGTACCCTGGGGGAAATGTAGCTGGGATAGATTTCAGCTCAAAAGCATGACTTGAACGTGATACACTGTAAAAATGGCACAAGATCAAAATTAAGACATTAAAACTCATTAACTTAGATTACTTGTTAACATTAATTAATTTTGGTTTTCAAATAATTGGTATATTTCATGCAATGACTTATGGTCTGCAGGTCATACAATTTAGTTTACCACATACCAGGGCTGTATATACTAGGCTGCATGGGTCCAATGCCTCCTCCACCTCTCATCCTGCGGTTTAGCATTGCTACTCTCTCCATGTCCTACAAAGAAAAAACATTGGTTTTACATGAGTGAAATTCGACTCAAATTTATTGATAGAGCACTTTTAAACACAACAGCTGCATCCACAGTGCTGTTATAAAACAAAGATCTGATGTATAAAAACAAAGACAGTTTAATTTATATTTGACTGATTCATTTATAGCAGACAATTATCAACAATTGTCTGCTATAAATGAATCAGTCAAATATAAATAATAAGAAGAAGACAAAATTAACTTAATACAAATAAAAAAAGACAGTTTAAACATAAAAAACAGTAAACGCGTAAAGGAGTGGAAGAGTTTAAACCTGGCTAGTTTTATTCGATGTCCTGCATCTTGTGTCACTGTTATTCTGTGGAATGCTGTGTGTGTGGCTGGTGAAGCTGGACAAAGAAAGTGAAAGAATGTGAGGTTTGGGAGGTTTTAGGTCGGTGCCTGGCGCAGACAGATACCTCGAGGGGGAAGGGATGCACAAGAAACTGGACCCTTCAACCACAAGCAGGAGGAGCCACCACTTGAAGAAAGACCAATAAGAGCAAGCTAAAGTTAACTGCAGGATACACATAGCCAATAGAATCATGCCAGGATGCCTTTGTCTCTGTGCCATTTGCATATTGTATAGGATGAATCATTACTGGGCAACTCGGGTAGAACACATTCGCTGGTGGCAAGAGAGGTGTAGAGTTGTATTGAGAGGGACCCGAGACCCAGGGGCCATGTAGAAAATCTGTATTGGGAATAAATCCACTTTGTGCGTGAAAATGCCGGCTTCCTGATACCTTTCTATTGCAGAACGAGCGCACATATTGTTGGATGAGTGGGAGTTGGTTAAGGTCGCAAATTGGAGTCAGATTACTAATTCGAGTTTACATTGGTTTAAAATTAAATTCTAACATTGATATAAAGATAAATTCCAACACGCGTTAAAACTCTAAAATTCTGAGTTGAAAGCCAAAGAAAAAAAATGTGACTTAAGACGATTTTTAAACATGGACAGAGATCTGGCTAGCCTAACGTTTTACAGAAGGTCAATCCAAAGTAAGGGGAAAAACTCAATCCCCTCTGAGGCGATCGATCCACAGTAGAGGCCCACAGACCCAGAGGCACGGAGAAGTACGTCGAGGTGGGGGAGCCAAAATAGGTAAGGTGGGGCAATTTATCATTTAAAGACAAAAAAAATAATTGTGAAATAAACTGCAAAATATAGAGGGAGCCAGTAAAGGGAGGCCAGAGTTGGACCTTCGTCCTTGTTGCTCCAGAGACAAGGAAAAAGGACTTACAGACTCCAAAATAAAGTGCAGTTAACAATAATAACAACAACACAATAATATTCTATATTTATTTCTGTGGTTATTTATTATAACAATATTTGTATTCAGCAAAATTATGAAGTTGTAAGGAAATTGTTGCTGGTCTGAATATGTTATAATCTGCAAATGATCTGTACAAAGATTGATTTGTGGAACAATTGTATGAAACAAGCCCCCATCTGGTGTGTCACTTGTCACTGTTACGACGTGTCATTAGACTAAATAATATAACTTCCATTCATCCATCTATCCATTATCTTACACAGTCAACCCACCCATGAGCCTTAACCTTATCGTGGTGGAGGGGTTTGAGTGTCCCAATGATCCTAGGAGCTAAATTGTCAGGGGATTTATTCCCCTGGCACAGTAAACAGATCAAAGGTGGGGGATAAGACCAAGGATGGCACAGAGAACCCTTATGACAAATGGAACTATTTATTTTTCCCTCTCTCAGGCGTGGATTACGTGGTCCTCCCTCTTGTGCCAGGCCTGGAGGTGGAGCTCGAATTCAAACATCTGGTGATCAGGCTTGCACCCATTGGGCCCAGGTGGGCTCAGCCCGAAAGGACGAGGGTCCCCCTTCCCATGGGTTCATCACCTGTGAGGGTGCCAAAGGGGTCAGGTGCATAGTGAGCTGGGTGACGGCAAAATGTGATTGGATCCTCAGCTACAAAAGCTGGCTCGAGGGACATGGAATGTCACCTCTCTAGCAGGGTAACAACCTGAGCTTGTGTGCGAGTCAGAGAGATGGTCCGACGAAATATAGTTGGACTTGTCTCCACACACAGCTTGGGCTTTGGTACCAGTCCTCTCGAGAGGGGTTGAACTCTTTTCCACTCTGGAGTTGCCCATGGTGAGAGATGCAGAAAAGGAGTGGGCATACTTATTGCCCCCTGGCTTAGCACCTGTACATTGGGGTTAACTCCAGTGGATATGGTAGTTTCCCTGTTTATGCACCAGACAGCAGTTCAGCGTATCCACTGTTTTAGCAGTCCTTGGAAGGAGTTCTGCAGAGTGCTCATTCTGGGGACTCCATTGTTCTGGTTCACTTCAATGTTCATGTGAAAGGTGATACGTGGAGGGCCATAATTGGGAAGAACAGCTCCTACAATCAGAACTTGAGTGGCCTTCTGTTACTGGACTGAATTGTCCATAACAAACACTATGTTCAACACATGTGTGTTCATATGCGCACTTGGCACAAGGACACCCTGGGCAGCAAGGAAAGGCGAGTTTACTTGTATATTAAATTTTATGTACAACAGTGGTCCCCAAAATTTGCCTCAAATAATAAATAAACCAGAAGTACTGCAAGTTACTTTTTCCTTTCATCCGTGCGGCAAGCCGTTGCCTAATCCAGAGCGGCTCGCGGCCCAGTGGTTGGAGACAACCGTTGTACACGACAATTCAAAGCTCTTTACATAAAACACTGTTGACCCTAAATACTTAAACTCCTCCACTTTCTTGGTCTCTTCTCCCTATAAAATCACTCTTCCACTTGGGTCCCTCTCATTTACACACAGACACTCCGTCTTGCTATGGCTAATACAATACAATACAATTTTACTTATATGGCGCATTTCACAACAGATGGAACTGTAACAAAGCGCTTAACATATGCTGTCATATAAATTAGCAAGTTTGGTCCACAGAGACCTGAGGCAGCGGGCAGGTGCGTAGGTGTGGAGGAGCTTAGAGAGGTACGCTGGGGCGAGGCCATTTAAAGATTTGAAGACGAACAGAAGTATCTTGAAGCAAACTCGAAAGTGCACTGGGAGCCAGTGAAGAGAAGCAAAGATTGGGGTGATGTGATCTGTCTTCTGAGCGCCAGTTAAAAGGCGAGCGGCAGAATTTTTGGCCAGTTGGAGGCACTTGAGCGAGGAATGGCTGACTCCAAAATGGAGTAATCTAGCCTAGATGTCACAAATGCATGGATTACTGTTGATGTTGGGAAAGAAAGGGCTTCACTTTAACCAGCTGCCCAAGATGAAAAAAGCTGTATCGAACAACAGCACTGATTTGCTGATCTAACTTAAAATCACTGTCTAGTTAAAACCTCGGTTTGATACTGTTGGGTTTAGATAAGATGACAGAGGGCCAAGGTCAACAGGATCTGGACCCTCTCCAGGGCAAACCACCTCGCCTCAAGCTTCTGCTCCACCTGTTCTCTGCTCTCACTACAGATCACAATGTCATCTGCAAACATCATAGTCCATGGAGATTCCTGTCTAACGTTGTCTGTCATCCAGTCAATTACCATCGCAAACAAGAAGGGACTCCGTCACATCTACAGCACACCTCACCACTGTCTCACAGTCCTCATACATGTCCTACACCACTTTAACATACTTCTCTGCTACTCCAGACTTCCTCATACAAAACCACAGTTCCTCTCTGGGCACCTTGTCATAAGCTTTCTCCAGATCTACAAAGACTCAGTGCTGCTCCTTCTGATCTTCTCTGTACTTCTATATCAGCATCCACAAAGCAAATGTTGCATCTTTTTTTATTTTTTTTGGCATCAGTGTTGTTTTTGGCAGGCATTTTAGTCATTTGGACGAAAATGCACATTAAGTGATTCCGATTCATGATAGTTTTAGTTTAGTTTTAGTCCACGAAAATTCAAAAAGGTTTTCGTCTGGTTTTAGTCGACCAAAACTCAAAAAGGTTTTAGTCGACGGAAATTAAAAAAAAAAGTTTTGGTCAGGTTTTTGTAAATTTAATCGACGAAAACCAAAACATTTTATTTGGTCACTGTTATGGCTTTATTTCACGAAAAGCAACATAAGCTAAAACTGTTTTAACAACATAGACTTGTTGTAGACTTGTTCTAATACATTAGCACAATTACAAATTATCAAACATATGTCTTCTTTACTTGTAACAGCTTGCTGTCATCAGAAGTAGTGTGTCACTGTCATCATGGTTTGTCAAAGAAAAGCGTGTCAGTGTGTGTGGGCCGAGACGATCGACCGCAGATGTGTTCGGATTTTGTTGTCCTCGTGTGTTCAACGGTGTGTGTGCGGCGCATGCGCCCTGCGCACTGGTGGGCATGCCTAAACGAAGGTTAGGTTGCACTTCAGTGCAGTTTTTGAAAGACAGATGTACAATAGGAATGGATGTCATTCGAGCGTCTAACGAACCACACGCTAACAATTTCGTTCCGTCTCGAAACGTTGTGTTTTTGTCATCAAAAAACCTCGTTCAGCTCGTCATTGTCTTGTTATCGTCATGAAAAAAAGGGGCGTTGACAAAATATTTTCATCATCGTTGACGAAAACAACAGTTTTGCATAAAACCATACTGCTGCTAAAATATGTTCACCTCTGCCCTCAGTCTAGCTTCCACTACTCTTTCCCATGGATTCATTGTGTGGCTCATTAGCTTTATTCCTCTGTAGTTGCCACCACTCTGCACATCTCCCTTGTTCTTAAAAATGGGCACCAGCACATTTCTCCTCCATTCCTCAAGCATCTTCTCACTATCTAAGATCCTGTAGAACAACGCAAACAGAAATTCTACTGCTACCTCTCCTAGACACTTCAATACCTCCACAGGTATATCATCAGGGCCGAGTGCCTTTCCACTCTTCATCCTCTTCAATGCCCTTTTCACTTCATCCTTACTGATCTTTGCTACTTCCTGGTCCACAGCAATCACCTCTTCTACTCTTCGTTCTCTCGCAATTTCCCCATTCAGCAACTCTTCAAAGTACTCTTTCCATCATCCCATTACACTACCGGCATCTGTCAACACATTTCCATCCCTATCCTTTCTTACCTTAATCTGCTGCACGTCCTTCCCATCTCTGTCTCTCTTCCTTGCCAATTTGTATAGATCAGTCTCTTCCTCCTTACTGTCGAACCTTGCATAAAAGTCATCGTAAGCCCCTTGTTTGGCCTTTGCCACTTCTACTTTGCCCTTCCGCTGAAATCATTAGATTAAAATGATTAAGATAAGTATCAGCCTAGATCAATTAAAAGATAGCGTGTAATTGTGGATTAAAACAAAAGAATAAAGGATTGATTCCTGAGAATGCCACACGAAACAACATTTTCAGACCTGATTTAAATGAACTGACAGTTTGAGCAGACCTCCGGTATACATGGAGTAGGTTCCACAGGTGAGGAGCATAGTGACTAAATACTGCTTCATTATGTTTCGTGCTGGTTCTGACCTGTAAAGACACCATTACCGTAATCTGGTCTACAGAAAATAAAAGCATGACATGTTTTTCTGTGTCTGGTAGAGACAGAAAGCCCTTAATTCGAGCAATGTTTTTCATTTTGTAGTAGATAGATTTTGTATTGGCCAAAGTGATCTCATATACCTCGGTGGCTGCTTCCTCAGGGAAGGTGTGTCGATGGAATTGAAGAGGTCAAGTCAAATTTATTTATATAGCCCTTAATCACAAGAAAGTCTCAAAGGGTTTCACATGCCCAGAGTCAGCATTCCCTGGTGCACAAATGGTTGAAACTAAAGCCAATGCTAATGCTAATGTTACGGGGAAAGAACAGTTTATTGTGGTTGACGAGGTGTTATATATGAATGGCAATACTTAGAAATGCCTGGTTGTTCCTGCTCCCTGTAGACAGCAGTTAATGGACATTGCGCAGGTGCTCACTTGGGCAGGGCGTTTTGGCCGTCAGAAAAACTATTTGCGTATCTGTAGGAATTTTTTCAGGCCAGGTATGTAAAAAGACATCTACAGATATTGCGCCACCTGTCCTGCATGCCAAATGTCATCTCTGGCTCGCAAATCTGATAGAGCCCTCCTCCATCCACTCCCAATCATTGCCACTCCATTCCACAGGCTAGCAATGGACATTGTTGGCCAATTAATCAAAAGTACCCGGGGACACCAACACAGTTTTGTAGTCTGCGACTAAGCCACCTGATTCCCAGCGGCTTTCCTGTGACATACAATTACTGCTCCTGCTGTCCTCCATTCCCTGGTTCAGTTGTTTTCCAGTGTTGGAATCCCAGATAAAATCCTGACTGATCAGGGCACTACCTTCACCTCTCGTCTGTTACAGTTGTTTCATAAGCAGTTTGGGATCACTGCTTTGCAAACTACCCGATTTCATTCTCAGACAGAGAGCCTCGTTGAACAGTTAAATCAGACAGTGATTGTCCAGTATGTGCTGCAACTGAGGGGCCGGTTGTCCAGGTACTGTGCTGAGGCTGAGGAAGTGGCAAGGCCCATACACCATCACAAGGCGTATGGGGCCTGAAGTGTGTCAGCCTATTGCTTCTTGGCCTTTTGGCTAAGATCAAGTGCAGTATGAAGTGCGTCAGCCTGATGAGAAAAAGGTCAGGCAGGTCTACCATGTGGACCTCTAGAAGGAATGCAGTACCCTCCGCCACTCCTGGTGCAACATGTCTGGTGAGGAAGGTAGAGGTGGAGGAAGAAGAGGACCCCAGGGTTCCCATAGTAATCGAAGCCTCAAAACCTCTTGTGGCCCATTTTTCCAGCAACCAGGCTGCTGACCTTCTGAGGATCGTCCAGGAGACACCGTGACACTCTTCATGGCAGAGCCTGGCCGGACCACAATCCTTCCTGCGCTTGGAGGTTTGTGCCACAGTATGCCATGATCGTGGCCCCACTCACTGCGCTGACCACTGGACAGACGAGTCTGAAACAGCCTTCGGAACCCTAAAGACTCTATGTTCTTCTGCACAGCCCTAACTTCGGCCGCCACTTCCTTGTGCAAGTAGATGCCCCGGAGGTCGGTCTTGGGGCAGGCCTTGCTCAGGCTGAGTCCGGAGCTGAACAGCCCATACTTGCTTGGCAGAGACTTTGATCCAAAGACGGACAATCAAGCCCTTGCATACTCAACTCAATGAAGGACCACCACGACCGACTGATGTGCTGGTACCTTTCATTGCAGCCCTTTAAGTTTGTGGTCCGACATCGGTCTAGAAAGTCGAACCTCGTAGCAGACTACCTATCGATTTTGCCAAGACTTTCATGCGCGGGACGTCTGTGTATGACGGCATTGGCACTTCATGGTGAAATACAGGAATTCAAGTAAAGTGCTTTTCTTGTTGTTTTGGGTAGTGGAAGGGAGCAGGATTACAGCCGGTAGAATGATTATATTTTTCTATAATTATGAATATTATTAGTGATAATAGGCGGCACGGTGGCCGACTGGTTAGCACGATGGCCTCACAGTGAGAGACAGCATCGGGCGTGGGTTCAATCCCGGCTCCGGCCATCCTGTGTGGAGTTTGCATGTTCTCCCCGTGCTTGTGTGGGTTTCCTCCGGGTACTCCGGTTTCCTCCCACATTCCAAAAACATGCATGGCAGGCCGATTGAACACTGTAAATTGCCCCTAGGTATGAGTGTGAGCGCGGATGGTTGTTCGTCGTTGTGTGCCCTGCAATTGGCTGGCAACCACTTCAGGGTGGCCCCCGCCTACTGCCCGAAGATAGCTGGGATAGGCTCCAGCACCCCCCGTGACCCTAGTGAGGAAAAAGCGGTGCAGAAGATGGATGGATGGATTAGTGATAATATAAGTGTGTTGTGAGGAAAATGGTCATGTTTAGAATTAATTGGCTTAGGGGAAGGGCCTAGGGCAGAGGTATTCAATTAAAAGTCACAGAGGTCCACGACGAAAATTTCTTCCAATTAAAAGGTCCGAACCAAAGTCCAACTTCCTGAAATGTCTAGCCTATGTTCACATTTTTATATAGTTTCAATATTTAGTCATTTTCAACAGAGCGCACTTATATACTAAATACTTAGCAATGTTCCCATTAAACACCTTTGCCAGTCAAACAAATATAAGGCGTTTATTTCACATTCAAGAAAATGTGGCTCCAGGAATTTAAGGATGCCACTTCCAGAAAAAAACTGTAAAATATCTCCTGCAGAAATATATCAAGTGCTAAGCATTGAGTTAAGCTCTTTTACCTTTTTTTTTTAAATCAAAGAGTTATCAGCCTAAAAAAAACGGAAAGCCTAATTATCCAAGTAAACCAGGTCAACATGTACAGTACACAATCAATAAAAATGGCTGTCCTCATGAAAAACTCATTCAAAATGAGCTTTGACACCACTTTTTCTTTTGAATATTTTTTTAACTTCTCTTAATGAGAAAAACGAGTTTGTGACTGCCCTGCCAGTCAGGGCCATTGGGATTTGGTAGATTATTTCACACATCTGGGCTTTGTGTTTTCCTTTAAATAATGTTTGTGCAACCACATTTAAGCACTCCTTCACAACTTTCCCATCACTTGAACGTTTGCCGCTGGGCTGTAAACGAAAATGTAAAAATCTGTTATACTGCACTCAAAGTTCGATGTTTTTGCATGCGCTCACCTCAAACGTGAGCGGATAACTGTGCACAAAAGGGTGCTTTATTTTGTAGTGGCTCTTCGCAATGTTGCGATGGTTTCGGAGCATATGATGCACACTGGTTTTGAATTGGCTGCAGCCAGAACGAAACTACATTTCTCCGTCCATTCATTTAAAACAAGACGCATCGACCTCGCTAATTTTTTAGCAAGGCATACTGTCAGCAGCACTCTCTTCCGGTCTGCTGCGCAATTGGCAGTGGATAGTAAACAAAAGATTTGATTGGCTCAAATCAGTGACGCCTTTTCCGTATTTACTAGAATTGCAGCGCCAACGTTTGCGAATGTGTCCTGAAAAAAAATCATCATAGATTGGCCATGTGTCCGGTCCAAATCATCCCGCGGTCCGCATCCGGAACGCGGTCCGCCATTTGGCGATGCCTGGCCTAGGGTTTAAAAGACGGCCAGCAGCAGGGTGCGCGTGCGACCCTGGTGTACATGCTTTTTTCCGCCGGAGAACGATGTAAACGATCGTTTTGGGACCGAAATTGCGATCTCAGACAACGCAATTTTGAGATAGTCAAAGCTGCGGTTTGAGCCCCTAGTTTACGCAGTAGGTCATGCAGTACTGATAAAAAAAACATTAAAAAAGCGTTGCACTGTCACTCATTGTAATTTCTTTCGCCGCTACTTGAATGCTAGCCGTCAAGCTATCTTGCGCTGCAGCAGTATGAGCTTTATTTGTACTATATCTAAGACCGTGCACAGCAGCAGAAACGAGCTCCGTGATGACAAAACTCTTGTGAGTAGAAGCGGTACAGATCGGAAGTAACATTTTGCCGCAGTAGGAGTGTTCAGCGGAGAGTACAATTGTTTTCTTCACCGTGTAGTAAGCTTTTACTACTTGGAGATACTTGTTATTCTTTTAAAATGTTTTGTATACAGTGACTGTTTTAGAATTTTTATCTACGGAGACGCTTTCACCTGTGAACCGGCCAACTGTCATACAGTTAGCATACTCCGGCTCCAGACTAGTCCCTGCTAGCCCGCCGTGCTAACCCCGGTCACCGGATCTGGTGCATAATGGTGCAAGAAGAACCAAATAAAACAATCTCTGACCTGAGAGAGCTAGTCCTTCGTCTGTCGGAAGAACTCCGTAGAAAAGAGTCCCTCATCTCGTCTGTCATGACCCGTTTCCCACAACTCTCTGCCGTCATTATGGATGGGCACTCCAGCGGGATCACGACGGCTGCGAGTATGACTGAGACTCCACTGACGGACACGGTGAGATGGGATCCAGCTACCTGCCCGGCCCATCCTACTCAACACCACTGCATGGTACCATCTGGGCTGAGGTGGCATCCCGCAGCCATAGGGCAGAGAACAATCTCCCCGCCCTTGACTGGTCCTGAAAAATCGTTTCCCCGCCCTGGCAGAGGATTCTCCCGTTGCATCTGACCCCGGCGCTGGGGTCCCCAAGTGCTCTTTCGAATTCCCCGCCACTCATGACGATGAAGTCAGTGGGTAAGTCCACGCGTGGCCTGGTCAGCCGCTCACGCGTATGGCTGCTCAAGGATGTAGTGTCCCGGCACACGAGTGGGCCACCACATCGGCGCCACTCACCAGTGCCGTCCTCAGCTGCCATCCGGCCTGGGGAGCACCATTTTGGACAACGGAGTCGGGACTCTCTCCACAGAGTACACCACGGTTTCCTTGGCGCTCCCTCTTCACCACCCTCTGTACTCACCAACCACTGTTATTGTCAATGGCAATAGTATCGTTAAACACACACGCTACTCTGGTACTATCACCCGCTGTTATCCCGGAGCCAAAGTTAAGGACATAGCAAACATCCTTCCCGATGTTCTTCTCTCCCGTCCACCATCTGTATTCTGGCTCATTGTCCATGTGGGGACGAATGAAACAGTTTGCCGACAATCGGAGAAGACCAAGCACGATTTTAATGCCCTCTTCGACTTGCTGAAAACTTGCGGGTTGTCAGTCTGAATAAGTGGCACTTTGCCGACGCTATCCCACAGCAGCAAGCGCTTCAGTCGTCTTTTAAGCCAGAACACATGGCTCATACGCACTTTTGCGGACATCTCAGTTTTGCTTTTATTGACATTTTTAACCTATTTTGGAATCGTCGTTCTTTTTACCACCCGGTCGGTTTTCGTCCGAGCTTCCTGGGTAGGTCGATTTATAATTATTATTATTTTGCCGTCATCAATTACGCTCCCAGTTGACTCCTATGGTCAAATCACCCAGCCCGTGTTCCCTCTCATAGCTCTATCACTAACCACTGCAATAACAACCTCACTACACCTACCTACAGGCCAATGTCAGTTTTTTCAATAGCACTCCCTACACGCCCCCATTATCATAACCACTCACACCGGATATTTTCTCAAGTCAAACCATCACTCGCAGACGCTTCCCTCACACACACAAAGCGGTTTTAACAGTGACAATCTTTTACATGTTAATATTTATGTTAAAGGATAATGTAATCATGGCAGTCAATCTAAACAGAACAAAGGGTAGACTGCTAGGGGCCACTTTTGTGATCCCGGCATGGAAGTCCATTGTTTCAGAGGGGTCTCGTTCACACCTCCTGTGGTGCAGCCGTGATCCAATCTTCCTGCATTCCTCTCCTGAGGGTCTTGTCATTAGCATGGTCTAAACTTCGGTTACACTTAAAAGATTTCATACATTTGACTATTAAAGGAATATAAGAGTTTGAGCTTAACATAGTTCATTAGATGTTGGTGCATCCAGTGTATGGAAATGTGATATTGTAAAATGCTGAGAGTGTGACTGGTGGAGCGAAACTGGTTGCGGGGGTTGTGCAAGAATGGAATGTTTTAGAAGCAGACGGTGCTGAGCGAGACGAGATGACTCCGGGAGCAGTGGATGAAGGAGCGGCCATCGGGGGATAGCACAACCAGGAGGAGCCACCACGCGATTCGGCGGGAGAAGAAAGACCAATGAGAGCAAGCTAAAGTTAACTGCAGGATACACATAGCCAATAGAACATTGATTTAAAGATAAATTCCAACAATGTCCAGCAAAAACATTAATCTGGCTGTGCTGAACATGCACGCCCTTTTAAACATAACTTTTATCATAAACGACCTGATTTTAAACAACTGAGAAGGTATTCTTTTATATGAGACACGGATAGGTACAGATGCTCCAGTTACTCTCACCGAGGCTTGCCCACAGAATTTACCTTTTTATTTTCAACCAGACGCTGTAAACGACGAGGTGGGACTGCGTCAATTTTTAAAACTACTCTTATTTCAAAGGAAATTATTTTTAACAGGTATTTATCTTTTGAACACCATGCCTTTGTTTTTAGCAGTCCTTCTATTCTCTGTGTCACACTTTACAGACCTCTTCATCACTCTACTTCTTTTATTCGTGAGTTTTCAGAGTTCATATCGATTTTACATTCCACTAACAGAATTTTCATAAATGGCGATTTTAATGTGCACATTGACGATATTTTGGACCCACTGGCCAGAGAATTTTTAAACTATTTTGATTTTAAAAAGCATGTCACACAGCCAACTCACAACAGAGGAGACACCCTGGATCTGGTCGTAACCTACGGCCTGTCCATTGGTGTGTCCTTTGTTGTTGACCTGGCTGTGTCAGACCACTACTGTGTATATCTTAACATCGCCAATTTTAATCAACAGGCAGCTCCAGTGAGAACAGTGAGGAAACGCTACTTAACTTCTGAGGTGGCTGCAAATTTTATTGAGATTTTAAAGAGCACTCCTGCTGACATTTTAATTGCACCCTGTGATTTTATTGTTGATAATTTTTTACAGGATTTTAAAATAAACATTAGATTCTGTTGCTCCACTTTCAACAAAAACTCTAAAAATCAAGACTATACTCCCCGTGTAGAAATGATTTAATTCAGAAATCAAAAAGAAAATTCAGGAGTGCATAAAGGAGGTGGAGAAAGGGCAACCTTACAGTTCTAGACGAAATATTGTGTCAACAACTCAAATTCTACAATAAAACAGTCAAACAAGAATGTCCTATTTTTCAAATCTCATTACAATTAATAAAAACAACTTTAGATATCTCTTCTCCACCTTCGATCTTCTTCGATCTGATTAAAAAAAGTCCTCACAGACATCGACAGACTCTCTCTGTGAGAACTTTGCAGACCACTTAAGAAGTAAAACCGATGACATAAGATCCAGTCTTTTAGCACATCAAAATGTAGGTTTTATTAACCCTGAGAGTCATTTTTACCTGAGGAAACACTGGAAAGTTTTTACCCTGGTTGATGCAAGGACACTTGGTCGGATTTTCTCCCAGGTAAATCAAACAACCTGCCTTTTAGTTCGAATTCCCACATCACTTTTAAAGGCATTTTATGGATTTTGCAAGGACCATATTTTAAATATAGTTAATTGTTCTCTTCAGACGAGTGTCTTCCCCACTGCTTTTAAAACGGCGGTGGTGAAGCCCTTTCTGAAGAAGAGCAATTCAGACACCAGTGTTTTAAGTAATTACAGACCTGTATCCAACTTACCGTTTTGAAGTAAGATTTTAGAAAAATGTTTTTTCTACATTTAGTTGATTTTAGGTGTGAAAAAAATCACAGTCGTTGTGCTACTGTGTTTAAGTGACGCTTTTGACACAGTAGATCACCACTTTTTATTAAAGAGACTTAAAAAACTGGTCGGCATCTCTGGTACTGCTTTGAACTGGTTTTATTCCTATCTCACTGACAGATGTTTCTTTGTAAGTATGGATACCTGTTCCTCCAAAACCCATGAAATTAAATGTGGGGTTCCCCAAGGTTAAATTTTAGGCCCAATACTTTTTAATCTGTATATGCTTCCTCTTGGGGATGTCATCAGGAGAGACGGCGTCAGCTTCCACAGCTACGCTGATGACACACAGCTATATATTGCCATTTTATTTATCCAACCTGCTCTTATCGTAACAACCCTCGCGGACCCTGAGGTCCTCTGGCACCGGCCTTTTATTTATTCCTAGGGTGAGGACCGGAACACACGGTGAGACTGCATTCAGCCATTCGGGTCCGTGTCGATGGAATAGCCTGCCAGAGGACATCAGGTCCGCAAAGAGTATAGATATTTTTAAGAGGAGGCTCAAGACTCACCTTTTTAGTTTGGCTTTTAAATGATTTATCTTTCTCTTTTAATTTAATTTTTAGCATCAGTCTTTTAGCATCATCATTTTTCTTTTACATATTTTAGCTCTGTCATTTTATTTACTATTATTGTCTTTTAATTTTTAGCTTCTTTGTCTTTTAGCATTATCATTTTTCTTTTAGATATTTTAGCTCCACGCTGGGAGGTGTGGCTGGCCTTCTCATGGGGGGCTTCATCCCAGAGGCTACACTTTGTGTAGGGTCTACCCCGGTCAATCTGGGCCTGAGGTCTCGTGATGGTGGTGCTCCCTGTGGTTGTGGGCTGTCATTCCCCTCAGCGCAGAAGACCGACCTTGGAAACATTTTCTCACATGGTTTCTCGGTGCCTTGCCATGCCATTTCTCTTTTTCTATTAAGACAGTTTATCAGGTTGTGTGAATGCGAGTGTTCTGTGTGTATGCGAGTTCCAGCGTGCATGTGGATGTTTCTTGTGTTTATGTTGGGTGGACGGGAGTGGGTTTTAGTTTTTTATTGAAATTGGGATGTTTTTATTGCACAGCACTTTAAGCTGCATTTTATGTATGAAAAGTGCTATACAAATAAAATTTGACTGATTGATTGAAATAAACGACCCCACTAACAAGTAGCATTTTAAACGAGGAGGGAAATGCGGAGGCGCTAAGCATGTTAAACACTAAAAAGAATTACAGAGTAATAAGTGCTTCGATGTATGCTCGACTTTTAACAGCTAAGACAACGGCAACGTTAGCAATTGAGCAGACGCTCTCAGACTGGAACATGGAAATGGATGACGTCATCAATATTTGCACCACACAGTACTGAGTTTTGAGATGTACACAATAACAGGTCTCAAAATTATATTTCTAATTAATTTAGCTTTGCTTAGGGACATTTTATTGACGTAATCTGTGTCCAAAAAACATGTACATTAGTACGAAATGTTAAAAATGTGGGGTTTAAAAATATATATTTTCATATACAGAAATACAAAAACACCAAATTATACTTCACAGAAAGTAATTTTTAAAAACTTGAGAAAAAAACTGCCCGCTCACAAAATCCAGTGTCCTTGCATTATTACAGTAATAGCTTTGTTTTTAATAGTATGATGGCATTTTCCGTCATGTTTGTAAATGTCACTTTACATTTGAAGAAATTGTGAATTTTTGCACCGAAGCTTGAATAAAAAAAAAAAAAAAAAAATTATATATATATATATATATATATATAGATATGAATCGCAATACTAGCCAGAAAAATTGCAATTTGTATTTTTTCTTAAAATCGTTCAGCCCTACGCCGGACTACAATAAAGTATAATTGCACATCCACTTCAGTAGTTAGCAGTGGCGCTCTCCTTGCCCATTGCGCGCAGTGAGTATTAACTCCACAGTGTAGGTTTGTTTTGCAATGAAAATGCTATTATTTATAGTTGCAGCGGAGAGAGGGTGGTTGTGGGGGGCCGCAAATTGTTTTCTTCTTGGTAGGGGGGGCTTGACAGAAAATAATTGAGAAGCACTGCTCTAGTTCGAGAAAGACTATTTTGTTTAGGAATGAATCCAAACCATGGTATGAAATCCTAAATTCAATTTCAGAAGTGCAGTGTTTGTAAAAAAAAAAACTAATAATAATTCTAAATTCATTTATCAATAAAGGATCCACGATAGAACCCCCCGCTAATCAATTTTAAGACAGGTAATAAATCTGTTTTAAGTGTTTTCCTCGCCAAGATAGAATTTTACCCAGCTTTTCCCTTTGATCAAAAATACATTGCTTGAGCCTTAATAAGCAGCTGCAGCTTTTGATGCTGTAGCTTCATTATGTTGTGCGCTCAGAAGTAGTGGAGTCTGGTGAATCTTGGGGTAAGGATTGTTGAAATATGTGTCCTGCATCATTTTCATTTTTAGCCTCTGACAATATAATTTTTTTGTTTAGCTTTTTATAACTTGCAAAATTAATTACCCAGCCCCTAAAAAAGGCTTGAATGCATCCCATATAACACTTGCTGATGTTTCATTTGTATTTATTGTGAAATAATCTGAGTAAATCCAGACCCTGAAGCCATTTTTCCATCTGGGTGGACTACTTAATTGTCCTCTGTCAATGCAAATCAGGTTATTGGTTGCATGATTCAAAATTAAAATGCTGTTGTGAATACAATTCCTAATTTTCCATAACAAACTTGCTGAAAGTAGAAAGTAATCCATTTGTGAATGTGTGTGGTGAGTTCCAGAAAAACAAGAATAAACTGCTGCATCAGGATTTGTATCCCTCCATATTGCCTTAAAATTTAGCTCCTTCATAAAATGGTGTATAATCACTCTATATTTTAACATAGGTAGTTGCGTCGATCTTTCTATATGGGGTAAAGCGTACAATTAAAGTATCCCGCGATAATATAGTGCCCATTAACTGTTCACAAAGTCAAATCATCTGGTATGACCTTTATGACCTGTGTATGTATAGTATGTACACATGGGTGGTAAAATTTCCGACTTCTTAAACGCAACACGTGGTGCGTGGTCGCAGGTTAGCACTTGTGCTTTTGTTGTTTCAATGTCAATCATGCGTCTATAAAAACTATGTGTTGGTTTATAGTATACGAGAGTTCACTGACTTAACGCCGCCACAATCCACAGTAGACGCTACAATGTTAGCGTACCACAACAGGACATCGCACGTGACATTCCCTCAGACGCACGCTGTAGCCTGTGCGTGCTAACTACAGTTAGCTTTCAGACACAACAGTCCTTGTCGTAAATTAAATCGGGCGTCAGCTGCAACGTGTTTATTTATAAATGCTCGTTTATCACGACTGTGTTGCCATGAAAGGGAAGTTTACATCGTATTAAGTAATTGTGCATAGTGATGCAGTTTTTTCCCAGAACAGACATGAGAGAGCGACTCTGGTTAACATGGCGACCAAATCGATTCTTTTATTTTTTTATATTGATGCATATTTTAAGGAGTTTATATTGTTGTTAAATCGATTTTCGATTAATCTTTACATCCCTACTCACTATAATTTCCTACGTAAACATTGAAGTCCCCCAGAACTTTAGAGTCCCCAGCAGGCGAGCTCTGCAGCACCACATCCATGGACTCAAAAAAAGGGTGAGTACTTGATACTGATGTTTAGTGCATAGACACAAACAACATTCAGTAAAAAAGACCTGCCTACCCGAAGGCCGAGGAAAGATACGGCCTCATCCATCGGGGTGACCCCCAATGTACCAAGCCGAGGGGCAATAGGTATGACTACACCTGGTCGACACCTCTCACTGTGGGCAACCTCAGAGTGGAATGTCGTCCAAAGCCTCTCAAGAGGACTGATATAACACCTCAAGGTTTGTGTGGTAATGAGCCATATTTAATCAGAGCATCTTGACCTTGCACACCAGCTTATGCTCTATTACTGCCAAAGAGGTATTAGAGCCATCTTATGTAACTGTCACGGTAGTGACCATGTAATTCTGTCTTTTATCTATTCCACCATGAAAAAAAAATGGAAGTTTGGACTGTTAGTTTAAAGGTTCAGCTTAATAGGCAAAGAAAATGCATTATTTTCATTCGGATAACACTAACCAATTGTCCTTGGTCCAGGTCAAACAAGTCATCAACATATACATCCATCCGCCGACGATGGCCTACAAATAAAAAAAAAAGGATTATAAAATAGCAATTAGTTCTTAAATGGGTGCCCAGGGTGAAAAACATTGGAGTGCGCTGTATGTAGGAATGGTCTGAGACGACCCACCAGATATTAATTAATTGTTAACAATACCATTGGGAAATGTGTGTTTTTCTTTTTTGAAATTATGCCTCCTTTATGATAGAAGTATTTTTTCATCATTAGTGGAGGAATTGTCGTGATAATTTTACTGCCTGACCTTCCGGTGGGTAGTCTCTTCCCCAGAGGGTTCCGTGAAAATTAGAATTTCCTGGATCTTCAACGGCAGGGGCGGGCGGAATTAATTCATCAAGATCTGTAACTCTTATCCTTTAAAAATGAGAGTGAGAAGGTAAGCAATAGATTTGTTCCTTGTTATATACATTTCAAAAGCTCATGTAACAATGACCGGCGAAGGTTTGTTAATGTTTGCAAAGGTAGCTTAATTTTGAATTATTTTTTTTTAGGTTTTGTTCATGGTCCCAAAGACATTTGCCAGATCCTCTCAGTTTTATTGGACGCAAACAGTTTTTCTTGTTGCCAGGATATTTTTCACATTTTTGCGAATGACAGGCGAACATCTTTGCAACCAAAGAACGCTGAACGCAAAATCATCAAAATTCACTACATTTACAAACACTCGCAAACCTTCGCCGCTCTTTGGGACACTGGCTTTAACGGGCATCATCAACAAAGTATACTTATACCGGTCATCTTGGTTGCCGAATAGGTAATCAGAATTGGTCGATGAGGGCGTGCCTGGTGGCAGTAATTCTGCCTCAGCGCTAGCCAGCAGATCCATGACAAAGTCTGATCCAACCAAATCAGACCACCCATCATCAGTCAGAAGAGACACAGACCATCCCTCTGTTGCCTCGATCACACCCCTATGAAATATCAGCATATTATTGATTGAATACACATGCAGTATACCTGTACACTGTAAAAGTGTAGATGCAGAGATCATTGGCTGTTAATATACTGATATGAAGCACCTGGCATGGAGAAGCCATGAGGCCAGCTTTTCTCCTGTGGTCCAGGACTCCACTTCAACTGTGAGCTTCTCTTCTAGAAATACAATAAGGACTTATGAATGACTTTTTAAAACTTCTTGCCGAAATCAGGCTCAAGTATGATCATATTCTCCTTATGGTGGAATTTAATATTCATGTTTGTTGTTCAGAAACACCATTGGCAAAGGCCTTCTAAGCCGTATTGGTTCTTTTAATTTTGTACAGTGATAAATGATACATCTTGCCAATGGTTTACCAGTGTCAAGCTTAAATGTCTTGGACAATGAGATTTCTGATCACATTGTCTGATCTTATTTTCCGATGCTGTTGTTAAATCTGCCGCTTCTGAGTGCAACCGCCCGTGCAACCAGGTGTACTATTTGAAATTATTGATTCAATAATTAAACCCTTTCAACCTATTTGCTCAAACTCTTCCCCTGAAATGTCCAATTATTCCTTAAATTGTTTATTGATGAAGTTTCTACAGCTATGACTGTTGTTTCAAACACCACAGTTGATCCCTCTGTCCATGTCCTGTGTTCAGCAGTGTTAAATTCTTTTGAAACGGTTTCCTTGACACTTTTAGAGGATTTGATTTGACAGACTAAGCCCTTATGACTCTGGCCATTATCAACAGCAGTTTTGTCTTATAGTGTTGTACCCCAATACTTTACACACGCTGTGGTCCAACACTTGCTCAAGAAACCCATCATTGATCAAGATGTCCCTCAAATTTTAGACCCAGTTCCAAACTGCCTTTTATTTCAACCATTCTGGAAAAAGTGGTGCACATTCAATTAAAAATATTTCTTGGATGAAAATATCAGGGAGGTCCTCTAGTCAGGTTTCAAGATAATGCATAGCACTGAGTCAGTGGTCCACCCATCCATCATCCGCCGCTTATCCGGGGTTGGGTCGTGGTGGCAGCAGCTTCAGCAGGGAAGCCCAGACTTCCCTCTCCTGGGCTACAACTTCTAGCTCTTCCGGAGGTGTTCCCAGGCCCATGTCCTGCTGGTGGGGCATGCCCGGAACACCTCACCAGGGAGGCGTCTAGGAGGCATATCCGAGCCACCTCATCTGGCTCCTCTCAACGCGGAGAAGCAGCGGCTCGACGCTGAGTCCCTCCCGGATGGCCGAGCTTCTCACCCTATCTCTAAGGGAGAGCCTGAACACCCTGTGGAGGAGACTCATTTCGGCCGCATGTATCCGAGATCTTGTTCTTTCGGTCACGACCCACAGCTCGTGATCAAAGGTGAGGGTAGGAACGTAGATCGACCAGTGAATTGAGAGCTTCGCCCTTTGGCTCAGCTCCCTCTTCACCACGACAGACCGATACAGCGTCCGCATCACAGCAGACGCTGCACCGATCCGCCAGTCAATCTCATGCTCCGTCCTCCCCTCACTCGTGAACAAGACCCCAAGATACTTGAACTCCTCCACTTGGGGCAGGATCTCTTCCCCGACCAGTAGAGGGCACTCACCCCTTTTCCGACTGAGACATTTCCAAGATGGCGGCGCGCATAGACGCAGCGGCTAACTGCTCTCCCTTCCAGTGCTCTTTATTACTTTTTATTTATGTTTGCTCGGTCTTATTAACACCAACTGCGGCACAGTATCGATATACCCGTCAGGACATCGTGGACGTTGGATATCGATACAAAATGACCATCTCAGAGGAATTTTACTATGGTCGCAAAATTCCTGACGAACTAGCGAGGCCGCCCGGCTCACCGTGGATTGTCATCGGGACCGGAGGCGACGCAGACGACGGAGGTTAGAGGAAGCAGAAGCGGGGCTGCAGGTCCGGTGTCCTATTAAAGCTACGACAGCAGCCCCACAAGCAACCACTGCCGAGTCTCTACCTCACCAACGCCAGATCCGTAGTCCATAAAATCAATGATCTGGAATTACAAATCCTGGGAAACCGCTATGTGCGAGACAGCTGTGTGATCATCATCACGGAATTCTGGCTGCACGCCAACGTTCCCGACGCTAGCATCCAGCTAGCTGGGCGCTCGCTACATCGCGCGGATCGAATGAGAGACACCGGTAAGAGCAGGGGTGGGGGGCTCTGTGTTTACGTGCATGAGAACTGGTGCAACAACAGCGTGATTGTTGAGAAGCACTCTTCCCCCGACATCGAGTACATGTCCATTAAATGCCGGCCTTATTTCCTCCCGAGGGAGCTAACAGTAGTGCTCGTCACTGCTGTTTACATCCCTCCTGATGCTAACACTAGAATGGCGCTCTCGCTACTTGCTGCTCACACCTGCGTACACCCCTCTCAGACGCAGATTCAGGCCCACCACAAAGACTGTGAAAACCTAGCGTGAGACCGCCATGAGTGAATTACAGGACTGCTTTCAAGACACCAACTGGGACCTCTTTGATCATCAGGACCTTGATGTTTACACACAATGTGTACTGGAGAACATCAAGTTCTGCATGGAAACTGTGTCCCTGAACAAGACCATGCGGACCTTCCCAAACGCGAAACCCTGGATGTCCAGCCAGGTTCGCTCTCTCCTCAAGGCCCGTGACACTGCCTTCAGGTCAGGTGACAGAGCCCTGTACAGTGTAGCTCGTGCTGACCTGAAAAAAGGCATTAAGATAGCCAAGACGGACTACAAGAGGAGGCTGGAGTCCCACCTTGCCAGCAACAGACCATGGGAGGTGTAGAATGGTCTACAGAGCATCACCAACTACCGAGGCGGCAGCATGACATCTATAGACCCGAGTGCGGCGCTGGCAGAGGAGCTAAACTGCTTCTTTGCTCGCTTTGACTCACCCCAACCGTCACACCCCCGCACCCCATGCCTCAACTCCCCCTCACTCACCATAGAGGAAGACGATGTGAGGCGTGCGCTCCTGGCTATTAACCCCAGGAAAGCTACTGGACCCGACGGAATACCAGGCAAGGTCCTCAGAGCATGTGCCCACCAACTATCACATGTTTTTTGCAGGCTCTTCAATCGCTCCCGGGCTCAAGCAGTCATCCCCTCCTGCTTAAAAACATCCACCATTATTCCTGTCCCCAAAAAGTCATCCGCAGTCCTCCTGAATGACTACCGTCTTGTTGCTCTCACGCCAGTCATCATGAAGTGCTTCGAGAGACTGGTTCTCTAGCACATCAGGGACTGCCTTCCTCCCACACAGGACCCCTACCAGTTTGCATACCGGGCAAACAGATCCACTGAGGACACCATCGACACTGCTCTGCATGTTGTGCTGGGCCATCTGGAACAACAGCAGAGCTATGCCAGGATGCTCTTTGTGGACAACAGCTCGGCATTCAACACAATCATCCCAGACATCCTCATCTACAAACTGGATATTCTCTGCCTCCCTGCCCTCACACGCATCTGGATTAAGGACTTTCTGACCAACAGACCCCAGACTGTGTTGCTCGGCCCCTCCATGTCCTCCACCCGAACGCTGAGCACCGGTTCCCCTCAAGGATGCGTGCTGAGCCTTCTCCTACACGCCCTCTACACCTATGACTGCAGCCTGGCCCACGGTAACAACATCGTCGTCAAATTTGCTGACGATACGACAGTGGTCGGTCTGATCTCGAAAGGTGACGAGGCAGCCTACAGGGAGGAGGTCCAGAGACTATCGGCTTGGTGTGAGGACAACAGACTGCAACTCAACATTGCAAAAACAAAGGAGATCGTCATCGACTTTAGGAGGAACAAGACTGTGCCACCTCCCCTCTGCATCAAAGGTGAATGTGTGGAGAGGGTCCACACATTCAAGTTCCTTGGGGTACAGATCTCCGATGACCTCTCCTGGACACACAACATCACAGCAGTGGTCAAGAAGGTCCACCAGCGTCTGCATCTCCTGAGGGTCCTCAGGAAATTCAACCTGGACAAGAAGCTGCTGCTGGCCTTCTACCACTCGTCCATCGAGAGCCTGCTGACCTACTGTGTCTCCACCTGGTACAGAGGCTGCAC
This sequence comes from Idiotropiscis lumnitzeri, assembly GCF_059441095.1. Classification (NCBI taxonomy): domain Eukaryota; kingdom Metazoa; phylum Chordata; class Actinopteri; order Syngnathiformes; family Syngnathidae; genus Idiotropiscis; species Idiotropiscis lumnitzeri. The sequence continues at coordinate 1,230,738 of NC_142410.1, forward strand.
TGAGGCAGACCGAGTGAGGCTTCAGAGAACAGTCAAAACGGCGCAGAGGATTATAGGCTGCCCTCTCCCCTCCCTGTCGGACATCTACACCACCCGGTGGCTCAGCAGAACTCTCAATATCGTCAAGGACAATACTCACCCGAACTCACACCTGTTTGACCTGTTGCCCTCTGGCAGGCGCTAAAGGTGCATCAAATCAAAGACTAATAGACTGAAAAACAGTTTCTTACCGACAGCCATCACCATTCTGAACTCTCACACACACATAAGACCACCCTTACCTTGCAGAACAGCAACGTAATGTGTTTTTATTTATCCAATTTCAGATTATTTTCCATCTCATTATTTATTCTTTCATTTATCTAATTCATATATTTGATTAAATTATTGTTGTATTGCACTGGAGAGGGGAGCTCTCTATTCTTGTTGCACACTGTACAATGACAATGAAGGGATTTCTGATCTTCTGATCTTCTGAACATTGGTCTTAGATTTGGAGGTGGTGAACTTAATCCCAACCGCTTCACACTTGGCTGTGAACTGCTCCAGTGCAAGTTGGAGATCACGGCTTGAAGACCAACAGTACCACATCACCTGCAAAAAGCAGAGATGGAATACTGAGGCCACCAAACTGGATCCCCTCATTGCCTTGGCTGTGCCTTGAAATTCTGTCCATAAAAGTTATGAACAGAATCGGTGACAAAGGGCAGCCTTGGCAGAGTCCAACCCTCACTGAAAACAATTCCGATTTACTGCCGGCAATGCGGACCAAACTAACATAGATGATACAGGGACCAAACTGCCTGTATCAGGGGGCTCTGGACCCCGTACACCCGAAGCACACTCCACAGAGCCAGTCCAGAGTCACTGTCCCCCCACGCAATGTGGTATAGGCGTGTCAACCATGACAGCCCCACAACATTCAGAGCCTTTTGGAACTCCGGGCGGATCTGATGATCCACCCCCGCGGCCTTACCACCGAAGAGCTTGTTAACCACCTCGGTTACTTCAACCCCAGAGATAGGTGAGTCCACCTCGTAGTACTCAGGCTCTGCTTCCTCAATGGAAGGCGTTTCAGTGGAATTGTGGAGGTCTTCAAAGTATTTTCCCCCCCGACTCACAACATCCCGAGTCGAGGTCAGCAGCACTCCATCTTCATTATAAACAGTGTTAATGCTGCACTTCCTCCCTCTCCTGAGACACCGGATGGTGGACCAGAATTTCCTTAAAGCCGTCTGGAAGTCATTTTCCATGGCCTCACTCCTCCCATGC